>NC_081411.1:563106530-563114030 GCF_030272615.1 Cryptomeria japonica | reverse complement strand
GAATAGGGGAAGATAAGGAGGTGAGCATGGTTAATTGTCCTATAGAGGTTGTCATGTGTATAATTTTAGTGATGTCTTAAAGGGAAGAGGAGAGGTGGATAACTGAATCAGCCGGGCTTCTAGCTTTTGCCTTGGTTCTCGAATTCCTGCAAGTTCATATGCTCTTCGATTTCCTTCTTTATAGAGGTGGTTGATGATTACAAAATTAAAACAAGGAAGTAAATCCCTAGCCCTTTTGATTAGATTGTTGATTCTCCAATTGCAAGAGTTTCCTAATCTAAGAGAGTTTATGATGATTGCAGAATCTCCATCGATTTCCAAATTTTGAACTCCTAATTTGTGGCGGAGCAGCAACCCTTCTACTACTGCATTGGCTTCTGCCACATTGTTAGTGGTTGATCCTATAGGTTTAGCGAGTGCAACAACCTCTTCCCCTTCCCAAGAGTGGATAACACAACCTACACCTGATGTGTCAGGGTTGCCCCAAGAAGCTCCATCGAAGTTGAGTTTGAACCAACCGGGGGTGGGGGGGCCCAAACACACTGCTTTCTAGCCAGTAAATTGTGATTGTCTCCTAAATCGACATACAGGGGAAGAATGCTACCTTCCCAACTTTTCCTTATGGCTTCATCCCTAAGAGAAAATTTTGAGTTCTTCAAGGGGCATTTCCTGATAAAGTTATTGGCGATCTCTATGATAGATGCCTCAATTTTGACAAGAAGGGACTCCTTATTGAGGAGTTTTTCTTTAAAAATTCTTCTATTCCTTTCTTTCCAGACTTCTCAGAGGAGGATTGAGGGAGAGATGATCCAAATATACCCATAGTGGCCAAAATTTTGGGAGACTGGCCAACTCTGTAGGAAGGAAAGAAGGTCGTGTTGACATGCCAAACATAAATTAAGTTTGTTGAAAAGCTAGTGCCAACACGATAAGGTAAAATCATAATTGAGTAATAAGTGGTCCACATCTTCCTCCCTTTTGCAGCACAATGAACAGCTTGAGGGGCCTGCATAGCCCAATTTCCAGAACCGCTCCTTTGTAAGGATCCTTTTTTGCAAAGCAGCCCAAAGAAAGGTCTCAGCTTTTGGGGAGCAAGATTTATGCCAATAGAGGGACAAAGGAAGGTTGGAGGTTGATCTGGTTTCTAGCTTATGTGCAGTCCTATAGCCACTTTTTACGCTATAGCCCCTTTTTAAGCTATATTCCCCATTCGAGGAACCTAGCCAGATTAATTTGTCTTGGCTTGAGTTAAAAGAGAGCTTCCTAGACTAGAGAATAGAGAGAAGGAGAGAGCTTCCTCTTTGATTGGGAGGAGATATGATAAGAGGCTTCCAACTCCATCCTAAAGTCAGGTCCGATTTAGGGAAGGAAACATAGTCTTTGATGAGCTTACCTACAGAGTTTACCAACTCCTATTTTAGGGAGTCGTCATGAATCAAGCTGCTAAGAGGGGGGTATCCACCCCAGGAATCCTCCCAAAAAAGTGCTTTGTCTCCTAATGCAATATTCCAAGATAATTGTTCAGAGATAACTCCTCTACAATAGGAAATGAAGTTCCAAATTCTAGATCCTTTGGGGAGGGACGATATTCTGAAGATGCTGGTTGGAGCTGAATTACCTAGATACTTTCCCTTAATTATTTTGACCCATTTCAAATGTGGCTCTTTATAAATTCTCCATACTAGTTTGGCTCCAAGTGCCCTATTTTGACTATCTAGATTTCAGAAACCTAAACCTCCATTCAGTTTAGGTAGACATAGAGTATCCCATGCAATTAATGCAAACTTCTTCTTGTCTCCCAAACCTTGCCATAGAAAGAACCTCAAGATCCTAGTGAGTCTGTCCCTGATGCTTCCGGAGAGTGTAGATAGGACATGTAGTACTGAGGGATTGCCGAAAGGACAGAGCGAATCAATACAATTCTACCTACTAGCGACAACCATTTACCTTTCCAAGATTGCAATCTTGCATCCAGTTTAGATAGAACGTCATCTTAGAGTTTGTTTGTTCTAATCCCTCTATCCAAAGGAAGACCTAAATAAATAAATGGAAGAGATCCTAAATGGAAGCCCAAAATACTAAGAATTTCCTTTTCTGTCTTCTCATTAGTATTGAGGAAAAAGACCTTGGTTTTTGCTTTGTTTACCTCCTGGACAGAAGTTTTCGCATACCAGTCCAAAATTATTTTAAAGTTTCTGGCTTCAGAGGGGGAGATATTACCCAACAGAAGCATGTTGTCCGCAAATTACTGGTGAGTTATTGGGTCGACAATGCTCGTAACTCTAATACCTTCTATATTACTAAGCTCTTGAGATTTTTGGATAGTCCTACCTAGGGCTTCTGCCATGATAATAGAGAGGAAGGGTGATATAGGGTCCCCTTGTCTCAAACCTCAAAAGTTGGCGAAGAAACCATGGGGGGAGCCGTTAACCAATATTGAGAATTGAGGAGTTGAGATGCATTCAAATAACAAGTTGACCCAACTTTCGTTGAATCCAAAGGCTACCATGCATTTACATAGAAACCTCCAGTCTACTTTATCGTAAGCCTTCTTGATATCTAGCTTGATGAGCATATAGTGGCTGGAGTTGGTTTGAGAGGAATGGATTTCCTCATGAGCGAGGATAATCTCGTCCAAGATAGATCTGCCAGGAACAAAACCAGATTGTTCTTCCGAGATGATAATTTGGAGGAGGGGTTTGAGTCTATTAGCTAGTGCTTTTGTGTAGATTTTATAGAGTGTATTACAGAGGGCGATCAGTCTAAACTCGTCCAGGGTGTCTGCAGAAGCTTTTTTTGGAATGAGGGCAATGAAGTTATTATTAATCTCTCAAGGATCCTGCTCGATTTTTTGGCGCCTTCGAGAGAGTCCACTAACTTCATCCCCCAAAAATGCCAATATGAGTGATAAAAGGCAACTGGAAAGTCGTCCGACCCAGGTGCTTTTTTTGGGTGAAGTTCTTTTACTGCTTTCTCAAGTTTATTTGCTATGAAAATTTTATTAAGAGCCATATTATGTTCATGAGAGATTAGTTTAGGAATATTTTGGAGGAGACTTTCCTGGGGAACTAGGTTGGAGGAATCTGAGCTGAGAAGGAATTGAAAGAAGTTAATAGTATGTTTGGCTACTCCTTCGGGATCTTCTATCAAGCGGCCATTATTGTCAATGATTGTGGTTATTTTGTTTATGATCCTTCTAGCTTTAGTACTAGCATGAAATTTTTTTGTGTTCATGTCCCCTCCAGCTACCCAAGTTTCTCTTGATTTTTGTTTCTAGAAGGTTTCCTCTTTGGAAAGGATATCTTCAGATTTTTTCGTGAGTCTTTTTTCTTTCAAATATCAATCTTGGTCCATTCCAAATTTGATCACGGATTCATTTACTTCTTTTAACTATATCTCAATTTTGGCTTTGGCTTCAAAGGTATTGCCAAATTTTTCTCGATTCCATGAGAGGAGAGATTGTTTGATCATTTTTAACTTAGATACAAAGCAGAAAAGTTTGGAACCAGAGACCTTGAATGAAGACCACCATTTTTCTACCATACTAATGAAATTTTCTTCTTTCGACCACATAAGCTCAAATTTAAATGGACATTTCATCGGCTTAAGGTCTTCGGCTATAGATAATTGGATCGGAAAGTGATGAGAGCCCGAGAAAGGGAGAATGCATGCCTTAACTAAGTTGTTGTTAAGGCTGCCTAAATTGTCCTTGATAAGGAACCTATCTAATCTCTCAGCTATCATACTGAACCCGGATCTTCTATTGGTCCATGTGAAGACACCATTGTCTGTAGGAATATCCATGAGGTTATTCTGGAAGGTCCACTCTCTAAAGTCTACTAAAGACCAGGGTTCTCTAGAGCAACCACCTGATTTCTCTGCTAGATTGCATATGGCGTTAAAATCACCACCTATTATACAATTTCTATTCTTGTTTCTATTCACGAAGGAGGAGAGTTCCTCCCAGAATGCTTGTTTTAAGTCATTTAGGATGGGTCCATAGACATTAATCAGGTTAAAATTTAGGTTATTGTTGGTACATATAACTTCTAGTCCCATCCAGAATCTGTTGCTCTCTATAATTTCTAGTGAGATGCGTCTGGGGTCCCATATAATACCTAAACCTCTGGAAGCCCCAACCGCAGGAATCCCTGACTTAATTGGATAATAGTATTACCAATTAATAAGATAAATAATTATAAATTAAATTAATTTAATAAAATTTAAACTTAATGAAAAATTAATCTTAAAGGAAAAGATAAAAAAGAATTAGAATAAAGTTAATTCTTGTCTCTCTTCTCTTTCTAAAACTTATTCTAATAAATCAAGAAAATATTAAAATATATTCTTATCAAAATAAGATAATAATTAAAGATACATTTTTTTCTTTTTAGCACAATCTTTTTTTAATTATATATATATATATATATATATATATATATATATATATATATATATATATATATATATATATATTGGCCCGTTAATGGGCCTTTTTGGGTTCATCCATTTCAAAAATAAGAAAATGCAAAAGTCATTAAGCAAAAACCAGAAAAAGGGTGGATTAAAATCAATTTTGATAGGGTGTAAAAAGGAAATCTTAGCCCTTCGAGTGCAGGATGTGTGGCAAGGGATGAAGATGGAAACATTCTTGCAATGAGTGTCCAAAAATTGGAAGAAGGGACCGATAATGAGGTAGAAGCTCAAACGGTTATTCTTGTAATTAATCTCGCTTCTCAACTCTCAGTGTGTACAGTTCAACTTGAAGGCAATTCTAGGTGATAATAACTTCAATTGTAAAGGGAGAAGCCCAAAATTGAAAAATAAAAAATTTCGCTAAATCCAAATTAAATCAATTCCAAGAATTTAAAGTTTCTCACATCAAGGGAGAAGGAAATTAGGAAGCAAACAAACTATCGAACTAGGGGTGTCTAAATAGAGATGTTAATTTGATAGAATGGTGGGAAGATTTTAGAGGTTTGCAATTGACCAATGAAGTACAAATAAATCAAAGAATTTATTGATGGGATAAGAGTTTGTCCAAGCATGCGAAGGCAAGAGTAGAATATGAAGCACAATGGATGTGATTAGTATGTAGTACACAACCATTGGGAGATCTACGAGGATCCAACAAGCATTTATAGAAGGACGAGGCAAATACATGTGGAGTGGAGGAATCAGTCCAATTAATGATGTTTTGATTTCAATGTTCACAGACATGAAATTTTGTAGCATTTATTTTTAGAAGGTGGTGAGGGGAGAACAAGTGGTGATATTCGTAGTGAGAGTTGGGGTTTGACAAGAATTTTCATGTTTTGGTTTAAATATTCACATACATGAGGTTTTGTAGCATTTGTTTTTAGAAGGTGGCGAGGGGAGAATGGGTGGTGTTATTTGTATTGAGATTTGGGATTTGACAAGGATTTCCAGAGTGAAAATGGAGGCAAATTTTTTACCCTTGACAAACAAGCAATGACTTGCCTTTATGGGGAAGCTTTCAGAAGAAATGATGAGAAACATTTTCAAGATAGAAGATCCACATTTTCTGATTGTTGACAAGTTATTGGGGGAGGAATACATGAACATAAAGTTTAGATATCACACGAACATGGATGTGGCCTCAATGGTTTTTTCTTGGTTCCCGGAGTTGGCAAACAAGGAGGATGTGAAATGGGTAATGTGTGAATGTGCAAGGGAAGAATGAAAGTTTGGGATGGAGACTTTGATGGCAATGGCATGACCAGGTGAGGGTTTCATCACCAAAAGTGGGGAATGGGTTTGGGATGCAAAGTTTATGTTGCCATTGAGGCCATTCTTGATATGGGTAGCAGATAGTGACAAAGAGAAGCATTAGGTGAAGGCACGAGGAGTTTGGAACCTCATCAAAGAATACCTTTGCAATCGTGAACAAATAGAGTAGGCTTTGGGTGAGGAGGAGACCAAGAAGGATAAATAGAAATATATCTTATGTAAGGAAGATTACTGGATCAGCTACAACATGTTAAGTGACAAGGAGATGAATCAGTAAGCAATTTTGTTGAATATGATAGTCAGACATGTAAGGAGAAAGATTTAAATTTTAGGTTTAATCATAAATGTTTTCAGTATTGTAATAGACACATATGTTATCTTTGTCTTGGGTTTGTAGTAGGAAATCCAATTTTGGAGGGGAAGATGTATTTTTTGTAAAAAATAGAATGTGGGATTCCAAGTATATGATATATGATGACTATGTAATTCTTAATTTTATCAGCATAAACATAAACATTTACGGATCATATATTTTTTAATATTACTATAAATGTAGGTATGCGATTAGATTAATTCTATTGTCTTGCATCCTTCTTCTCAATTTTGAACTATTGATTTGGAAAAATAGATTGTCCATTTCATATAAGGAATAACTTCTACATAATTAGAATGCTACACAATTAATTTAATTATTTTACGAAATAAAAAATAACATTTTAATTCAATAATTCTAATTATCATATAATCACATTCTAAAAAAACTACTACTTAAATTATACGGTTCATTGACTTTACGAGTTTTAATTTAAGTTCACCTCCCTCTCATTCATTGTTTAATATTATAATTAAACCTATATTTATTGTAAAAAAAAAAAACCTTCTTCTAAAATTGACAATCCTAGCTTCTGAAAACCCCACAATAACGTTAAAAATCACTGACCAAAATTTTAAACTAAAGAAAGACAAAAACAAAGGGAAAAAATTCCATCCAGAAAGTTGTATTGTTTTTTATAAAACCTAGGATATTTTGGTTGATGTTAAAGTCCATGAGTGATGTTGTGTGCAAATACACATCTTTTAAGGCGAAAATAAGAATAATGGAAAGTTAGAAAGTCACGTTATGCTTTGGTGGGAATCGAACCTTGATATGATTATCAACATATTTAATATAAAAATATTCGAAGAAAACTAGAATATTATAGAATATTTTAACGTTCTAAAATATCTTAGAGTTATATTCGAGAATATTCTAGAATCGTATTCATTTTCTCATGAAGTGAATTTCTAGAACTGTTTTGTGAAGTTAAAAAGTCAAATCATGTCTAAACATCATATTACCATTCTAATCCAAGCTAAAGAAAGCGAAGTAAGATTTTTCCCATAAAATCTAATAAGAGGATATTCTTAGATTAATTAGAATAAATGAGATATTAAAACGTGGGAAATAAAAGTAAAAATAATAAAATTTAGTTTTACAATTAAATATGATATTAAATTTAAAGGAGATTTAAATTTGGTGTGTCTTAGAATTAAAAATGTTTTAGAATAAAAAAAAATTGTTAACAATATATAAGAATGAGTTTAAGGATTAAAGACAAATTTGTGACTACAATATATCTACCCCCATCACTTATGTATTGTGATAGTTATAGACTTAGGTTATGCACTTTGCTTGATACATTTTGAATTCTTCCATGTATTTTCATACGCATGGGCTAACACTATTTGAGAATACCTTGATAGATTTGT
>NC_081411.1:563046530-563101530 GCF_030272615.1 Cryptomeria japonica | reverse complement strand
GTAATAAATAACTCTTGTCGGCCTGCTTGTAACCCTTCGAGAAACTTCTTGGAGCTCTTTATAAGGTCGTGGTGGGCTTTCTAGGAAAGTAAGGTGGATGTTTATGTTCTCTTGTGTATTTTCAATTCCCGTTGGAATTGAGTGTTCTAGTTGTTGTTTTAGAGGTGTAAGATCCTCCCTATTCTAGCACTCCCAGTTTCAGTGGGAGTCACTCCTCACCCTATTCTACCTGTTTATCCAAATTCGTGAAACCTTTTGTTGAAGACAAGTTGCAATAATCACATTGGGACTATTTTATTTTGTCTGAATATAAGAATATTTTACTGATGGATATTACTATTTTGTATTTGTGATATTAATTATTGGGTGTCTTCTTGGTGCGGGGCACCTAGCACTCCAAGGATGTAAGCTTTGATTTTATTTTAGTTTGTGTGTTAATGTGTGATGTAATAATGGACCAACCATTGAGGACTTGGTAGAGCCATGGTTGAGTTGTCCAAATTTTGGTTTGAGTCAATTGTGCTTAGGGTGCTGCTAGCATGAGAAGTGAGTTGCTTAGGTAGGTCACAGGCAAAATACTCCAGATGAATGTATTCATGGATTAGGAGTCAATTGAGTTGTGTTTAGGTCTTGTAAGGTGTTTGAGGACCTTCAAGAGTCCTAGACTGCAATAGAATGCAAAATTGCATCTTGGAGCAAAGTTGTCAAAAGTTGTTGAGCAACATTTTGCAACTTCTTGCAAAAGTTGCATTTTTGGTTATGGGCATTAGGTAGTTGGTTGAACCAACTAAACTAGTGGATATAAGCCAAATTTCACTTCATTGTACGGGTTGGAGGATTGGAAATGCAAGAGCAAGTTTTGGGTTTGTGAAACAATCTTGTTTCCATCGGGTTTTTGATAGTTTTGTCTTGTTTTTCATTGCTTGTACGGTCCAGTATGGACTAGATGGTGTAAAATCATTGCCATCTTTGTATGTTCATTGTATTTTATTTCAATAAGGTTGATTTGCAGGTTTGATTGTTTCGGGTTGTGAAGATTTCTGTTATTCTTTGTAACTAGGAGCAAAACCTTTGCAAGTAGGGTTTAAGAGCAAGAAATGGCTCTAGCCTAGGCATTCTTTGATGGCACTTGTTGAAATCATTAAGAATGCTAGGTTAGGGTCTGTATATAGTTTTGGAATAGGGTGTGTGATGTTGCAGGTCTAGGAGGAGGAGAAACAATGAAGACCTAGGCTCATCGCTGGGAGTAGGTGAGTTAGGACAGTAAGCAAAGTGCGATTTGTGAGCACTTGGAGATTGATGCAGGCCCAAGTGTCGTATGTATAGAAATCCCTTAGAGTGTCCTTGAAGGTTCCCAATGTTTTTAGAGAAGTATTTTTGACTGGTGAAAGGTTCTAGACCAAGTTTGTCAATCCATCGATTAAGCCTAAAACCCCACAAAATAGTGCAACATTGGAAACCACACATGTACAGATAACCCAGATGCACTTTTCTAGTATTGTCTACAACTTCCAAAAGGATATCCAAATCCATGATTTATTCCTAGGCTTGTTTGGGACTTTTGCAAATTAAACTCCAAAAACCGCTTAAGGAGGGCTAATGCAATTAGGCCTATTTAGGTGTCGGTAGAGACCTAGAAGGCTTGAAAAACCATGGCGATGGAATTGGTAAGTCTTAAACTTCAAAACATAGTGAAGACACCTTATTAGTGAATTGGGAAACCATAAGGAGAGTTGGTGTGTTAAGATCCTAACAGGAGTGGTTGGAGCCCGAGAGAGGTGAGTGTGAGTAGCTGAGGTGACAACGTCAAGGGGAGGAGTTGATTGTCCAGAAACCATTGGCTATACCTAGGAGGCAAGTCAAGAAGGTTTAGACCTTGGAGGTCTCATTGTCATAACCATTACCAAGTGCCATAGGAAGGACTTGAGTAGTTGTAGGGTTGATTAGGACAAGTCACTCAAGAAGGTGAAACAAACAAGGCTCCAAACTCTCTGTATCACTTCTCTATTGCATAATTTGAGTAGTAATATTTGATGGTTGGCAAATTGCACAAGGCTCAAGAAATACATATTTTGTCGAAGGTGTAGTTCTATTGAAGGTGCAGTTCCTGTTGGCATTGCATTGTCATTGATGACAATCGATAATGTTGTCATTGATGTAAACCAGTATAGCATGTTACTAGTATAGATTGTCATCAATAAGTATAGGATGTCAACCGACATTGTGGTCACTGAAGTCGCTAGTATACAAGTTGGTGTTGGGAAGAAGAGACTAGTACCCAACATACAATTAGTATCAACCGATGAGTGATATGTTAGCAGTGTGTTGTTGCCAACCGGTAAGCATGTGATCGGTAAGAAAGCAAGATTGAACTTATAAAGAATATGTAGTGCAACTAGTATGCAAGATGTCAAATAGCTAACTCCCATCGGATAAAGATGCTATCACCAGATGAAGAGAAGATTGGCAGATAGAAAGGAAGACACATAGAAGTCTACCAGGTTATGTGTTGAAGATGTATCTGCTCAAACAAGGAAGTCATATTAGTGTTATACCGGAAGTAGAGAGCACAATGTAATGACAACCTTTTCTCATCAGTTATTGGCTAGCAGGTGACAAGGATCTACTCCCACCGGGTGATTGGCAGAATGAGTGCAACTGTCTGTCCACTTCTAACAGTTGGTGGTAAGTGGTAATACTTAGCTTATCTCACAATATGCACGAAATGCATCATAACCTTCCAAGATAAGATAGTCAAAGAAATATAAGGCAGGTGGTTGAAGACATATATTGGATGACCAAAGTGGAACATGAGGAAGCCTCCAGCATGTGAAACCATAGATGTGCATTGGATCAGCAAGGGTAGACATGATGAGCTACCGAGACAGAAGAGGAAGAGTAAGTGTGATGAGTTTGTCACTTTGACAAACTTGTTGAGAGGAGAACCGGTCAAATGAAGATGAAGGTAAGGTTTAGTAGTTGCAGACATGGTGTTACCAGAATGTTGATATCAATAGAGATCCATGTTGATGATTGATGTTTGTGTTGTCATGGCACCAGTGTGATAGAATGTGTGCATTGGCAACTATTGACATGTTAGTGTCAACCGGTAAGCGAACAAAGAGGCAAAGGTGAAAGGATCTCACCAGATGGAGATATGCATAATGAATCACTCTGAATATATGCTAAGGTTTGACAAGTTTGGTGACCGGGCTGATGTGATCCCTCTGGCAGAATAGGAGACTGCATGGTTCAAAGGTTGACTAGTTAGTGTATGACCGATAGGTTAAGAAGAACAGTAGTATGAAGTATACATCGGTTGTGTGTTGTGGTTGGTGACTAAACCTGAACTGACATAGTGGACTCTACTGAGCTGGATGCTGACAAGACACCACGTGGACTCCAAGTGTAAAACTGCCAGTGGCAGATGAACCGTGCATTGACGGGGTAGTTGGTGATTGGTTTGACATTAAATGTTGATTGCAAAAATCACAGGTTGAGAGCAGAAGGATGTAGTTCGAGGCAGATTAGAAGGCTGACATTTGTGTTGCAATGATCAATGCAGAAAGTCCAGGTGTAGATCAGATTTGGTGAAGGCAACCACAAGGCCATTTATTGTGATTGACAAAAAGAAAGGCCATGTTTGCCAAATGCAGCAAACGTGTATTGGAAGCAGTGAGATTGGTGGTGATGGGTGATCTGTTGCAGGTTGATAATCTTAGAGAAGAGATCTGATACAAACTATGTTGGTGAAGCAAACCCTAGTGCGCCAAGATTTGATTTTCTATTTTGGCAGGAATGCTTGTATATAAAGATGCAGATAAAAGATTGAAGATACTTGAGCTGTCAGATAATTTGATGTTGCATGTCAAATATTGGAGAAGAGAGAGAGAGAGAGAGAGAGAGAGAGAGAGAGAGAGAGAGAGAGAGAGAGAGAGAGAGAGAGAGAGAGAGAGAGAGAGAGAGAGAGAGAGTTAATTAGTCAGGGAGTTCATCGAAGAACATTGAAGTGAGTGAGTGTTGGAGAGGCATAACCGGTAATAGGGTTTAACAGAGGTTTAATCGGTAAGGTCAGAGTAACCAGTAAGCTATTAAAGATTGTAGCAGTCAAGTGAACTAGTACGAAGGCAGTAGAGAGGGAAGAAGTGCAGTGTGAGTGTCAGAGAAGATATAACAAGGTAAAAGTAGAGTAGTAGGGAAATCAAACATGGAGGACTGGGAATCGGTAAATAGGTGCATGGTCTGAGAGCCCATCCAACCGGTATAGTCTAAACCAGTAAGGTAGTAGTAGTGAGAAAAGGAAGGGATAGAAAAGGTGAGAAGAGAACCGGTAGAGAACAGAGAAGGGTTGAACAGGAAGAGAACAAGTGAATCAGAAGAGAGATTATTTGTAGAGGTTACAAAACTCATTTGTAACCGGGTTATTACTATTGTTTTGTTAACTTACATTTTAATCACTGAGTTGGTTCTCGGTGCAAGGGTTGGTGCTCCTTTGGGTTGGTGCCCATAAACAGTTAGGGGTTGGTGCTCCTTGGTTTGGTGCCCTAAATCAGTAGGGGTTGGTGCTCCTTGGGTTGGTGCCCTAAAATCAGGGGTTGGTGCCCTAAACTTTGTATTTAGTTTTATTTGTGAGGCAAGATTGGAGCAGTAGACTCTAACAACATTTCTCACCGAGGTTTTTCCCATATTGGGTTTTCCTCATTATCTGGTGTTATGAGATGTATCCTTGTGTGTGCTTGCATCTTGATCTCTCCCTTATCTCACTAGAATGTCCTCTTGGTCTTTGATATGTTAACCGTTACTCACATTTAGGATAAAAAGACTTGTTTGGAAATCACTGATTCACCCCCCCCCCCCCCCCCCCCCTCAGTGGAATCTTGTGTTCTACAATTCCATTGAAGGTGTAATCCTGCAAATAGTAAATACTTACCGAAGGTGAAAACCCGCTGAAGGTCTAGTTCCGTTGAGAGTGTAATCCTGCTAAGAGTGAAAACCTTCTGAAGGGTACTGAGGGGCATTGTAGGGGAAAATTTTGCGGAAGGGGGTCGTAGGGAGTAGAAGGGTGCCAAAGGGATTTGAAGGGGATTTCTGTCGAGGGGTATTTTTCCATATGTGTATGTAAGGCAAGTCCATACAGTCATAGTGTGGGGGTCGAATCCATGTCAGTACATTACAATGGTATCAGAGTTGGTTATCTTGCTAGCCTGCTAGGTAATGTTGGATGTAGAAAAGTTCCCAATCAGTAGACTGGATGGGGGAATCAAGCACTAAAATGATGACATTGCTATGGGAGATAACATGAGGTCAACAACAACTGAGTGAGACCTTGGTGCAAGTACAACAACAACTCAGTGAGACTTTGAAAAAAAGGACAACAACAAGTTAGCAAAACACTTCAACTTTTGATGGGAGGAAGGACAAAAGGAAAACATAATGGGTACGATGATGATTTTTTAAATGAGAGGTCCCATACACAACTTTCCCACACATGCCCAATTATGTCGATGTTTCCTCAAAGAACTGAACAACATGGAGAACAAGAGCCTACATTATTTGAGATGCAAGATCAGTTGAAGTAACATTGATTCGAGGTCGGATTTGGAGCAAATGTATCCTTCAAGGATTATGTGGACTTGTGGATGAGATATTCTAAGAGACATGGCCATCATAATAATGACATAAGGTGGAAGACCAGGAATTTGAACCTATCTACTTTTGATGGGTCCATGGAAACATCAACACAAGCGTGGGTATAGAAAGTAGATACTTACTTCCAGCTCAACTTGATGCCCGAAGATGAGGCAATCAAATTTGCAGCGCTCCACTTGGAGGGAGTCGCTCATGAATGGTCGCACCATGGAATGGTCACTCTCAGCCACGATCAAGTCACTTCATATGCCGATTTCACAGAGACTAATTGATCGCTTTGACGAGATGGATTTAGATCTCAACTTTAAGGAGTTGGCACAACTAAAGTAGATCGAACTGGTGGACGGTTACATCACCGAATTTTAGAGACTGTTAGTGTTGGTTATAGACATCTTCGAGAGGAGACTGGTCATTTTGTTCATGGGTGGATTGATAGAACCCCTAAAGGGTTGGGTCAAAGATTTCAACCCCAACATGCTCACTGGAGAAATTAAGAAGGCACGTAACATGGCTACCTCATCCTCTTCCAAGATTTACACACAAGACAAACCACCCCTCGCACTGAAGTAGGAGGACATTAAACCATACCCAAATAATCCATCAATAGATGAGGCCACGAAGCAAGACCTCAGGAGGAAAAATATTCATTTCACATGGAAGGAGCCATGTCACCAATGCTTTGGTAAGGGAAAAATCCACTACATTGAGGTGGTGTCTAACAATGAGGAGGAGAATGAAGAATCCGAGCAATAGGAAAAAGAAAAGGCTAAAGAAGAAACAAAGCGGGTGTAGAGGATTGCTGCACTGGTATGGAGGGGAGGTGCCATTGCCACTCTAAATAGCACTCCAAGGTGTAGTGTGTTTTGGGTTTGCGGTGCTTTGCAAGGGCAATGGGTCATAGTCATGTTAAACAATGGGGCCACTCTCAACTCTATGAACTCATCACTTGTCACTAGGAGGGGTTTGCGTATGGAGGAGCATGAGGGGTTCAAAGTCAAGGTGACGGGAGGAAATCTACTATAATGCACTCATTTGGTTCCACAACTTATCATCACCATGAGGAACTACATAGTGACAAATGATTTCTTTGTGGTTGACTTGGATGATACAGATGTCATCTTGGGCATTCAATGGATGGAGACCCTCGACTAGTACACACAAAGTTTCAAGAGGATGGAATTATCATTCAAAGTGGATGGCAATAAGGTGGTACTAAAAGAAATGTCAAATGGTGGCCCGAGGAAGATTTAGGCGAAGCAGATGTAAGTGATTTTCAGACATAATGATGTCATTTGGGTGGCACAATGTTTGGTCTCAACCAAACCTTCGAGTGGGCAACAAGCCTACTACCATGATGACAAGCTTCAGGAAGTGTTGGGAAAGAACAGTTTGGTCTTCACAAATATTCCACCTAGTATACCCCCACATAGAGGTTTTGAGCACATCATCAATGTTAGAGAGAGGAAGCCGAGGTAACACACTATTAGGGAGTACCTAGTTCACTGGAAGAATTTACTGATTGAAGATGCCATATGGGAGAGCGAACAAATCTTAGAGCATCTGAGTTTGAAATTGCTTGAGGGAAAGAAATTCTTGGGCCTAGAGGACTGTAATGTCCTTGAAATATTTAAATAACTCAATTAAATAATATCTTAGAGACACTTTAATTAATTAATTTAATGCAATAAATAACTCTTGTCGACCTTCTTGTAACCCTTCGAGAAACTTCTCGGAGCTCTTTATAGGTCGTGGTGGGCTTGTAGGAAAGTACTTGGTGGATGTTTATGTTCTCTTGTGTATTTGCAATTCCTGTGCAAATTGAGTGTTCTGGTTGCCATTTCAGAGGTGCAAGATCCTCCCTATTTTGGCACTTGCAGTTTTAGTGGGAGTCACTCCTCACCCCGTTCTGCCTATTTATCCAAATTCGTGAAACCTTCTGTTGAGGACAAATTGCAATAATCATATCAAAGCTAATTTATTTTGTCTAAATATAAGTATTTTATTGGTGGCTAATACTATTTTGTATCTATGATATTCACTATTTTTTTTGGTCGGTAATAATTTGATTTTATTAATAAAAGTATTATACTTACAGTGCACACCAAAAAACCACCCCAAACACCAGAAAATGCCCATACATCCAGTTTGAATAAAACCCCCCCCAAATAAACCTAGATAATTTTGAAACGAGCTCAACTATGCTCGATTATAGTCATATAAACGAATACCGATAAAAATCTAAAACTACCAAAATAGTAGAGCACAGGTCAAAATTTCAACAATGCAACAACCATTTAAATGGGCCTAAAGAAATAGAGCATTCAAGTGGAACCACCACATAACCTGGGATGAGTACCATCCACATCTATCTTCCTCTTTCTTGGCCTGATATTTCTTCCCACCTCCCGCCTAGCCTCCTCTATTGCCTCCCTCAATTCTACCTCCACTCGCATTAGTTCCACAAAGGTCTTCATTGCCTCCCACCCACACTGAGCCAGTGCCCTGAATCTTTCTTTTAAGTAGCCTTCCTACCATCGTACAAATGGAAAATTATCTATAGGAACATCCCCATTGATTCCTTCAGCCACATTAAAGCCTTCTCCAGGCACCGCCCATTCAAAAATAATATCCATACCCAGCAAATACTCCTCCAGAACTAGAGCCTTAATCACCATCTTCATAGTTTCAACTGAGTTCAAATTCCAATCCCCAAGCAACCATTAATGAATATACATCCATATTCATTCTACAATGATGACTAATATAATTTATTTCCTCCCCCATGACCAATTTCACTGCATCAATTAACCTCTTATCCTTGCACCAAAAGAGGCCCTTCAATCTTTTGTCGGAGACTCGTCCAAAAAAGGGGACCAACCACTTCTCAGTTTTGAACGTGAAGCTAGCCTCCATTGCCTCCACTTCAACAATGCCACCACCTTTACCTTTGCACCCAGGCTCTGAGAAGAAAGGATGAGTTTGCAAATAGAAATGCAAACAACAACCAAAAAAATAGCCACTTCTAAAAATTTGTAGTAGCTATCAATGCACTCTGGTTTCAAAGGCATTCCTCCATCGCACACCATCAAACACCCTACTCATTAATACAAAATAATAAATACACTATCCTTGGCATGTTACAAACATTCTAATCCTACTAAAGCGACATTTAATCCACTGCCCTACAAGCCATAAAGCACGTCCACCACCTTCATTTGTGATATTAATTATTGGGTGTCTTATTTGTTGCATAATTTTAGTAATATTCGATGGTTGGAAAATTGCACAAGGCTCAGAAATACATATTATACCAAAGGTGTAGTTCCACCGAGAGTGTAATCCACCAAGAGTGTAAACCTGCCGAAGGTGTAATCCTGCAGACAACAAAAACCTGCCGAAGGTGAAAACCCGCCGAAGGTGTAGTTTCATCGAGAGTGTAATCCTGCTAAGAGTGAAAACCCGTCGAAGGGTACCAAGGGGTGTCGTAGGGGAAAATTTTGCGGAAGGGGGCCATAGGTAGCAAAAGGGTGCCAAAGGGATACTTTGTCAAAGGGACACTTTATTGACGGGATTCAAAGTGGATTTTTGTCAAGGGGTATTTTATCGTATGTGTATGTAAGGCAAGTCCATACGATCATAGTGTGGTGTCAACATGTTTCCCTTTCTTTTTGTGTGTAGGAAATATGTACGGAGTTGTACTCTTCGGATTAGGCATTATTTGCAATGACAAATCAACCCTCTTTGGCATGCAAAAAATTAGGAGGACCAAGACGACAAGCACATCAGTCCCGACATATTTGGAGCTTTTTCGAGGATCAAATCCAAATTTGTATATTATGCTTAGATCTTGGTGCATGCGAAAATCTCGCATCTATAGCTCATTGTTTTCACATTTTTACCTTCACTTTTTAGCACTTTACTTTAATTCAACATTTCAACTCACAAAAGAGGAAGCCCTCAAATCAATCCAATCAATATCCAATCTTAATATTTGCTGATTTTTGACTGAATCTATTGGATTCTCCCTCTTTTGAATGTAATGGTCAACTCAAGCAAAAAATAATGGTTTTCATACATCTAATGATGGAAACACTAATTTTTCACCATTACAATATATATACACATATACACATATATACATATATACATACACACACATATACGGATATATATGTACATATACATATACACACACACAAACACATACACATACACATACACATCCACATACACATGCACATGCACATGCACATACACATACACATACACATACACATACACATACACATACACATACACATACACATACACATACACATACACATACACATACACATACACATACACATACACATACACATACACATACACATACACACTGTTGAACACAATGTACCACTGAGAGGGGGATGAATCAGTGGTTCCTAATTCTTTTCCTTTTTAAAGCAACCTCAGAATATCGATTGTTATCCTAATCTCTAAACAATCAAAATAGTAAAGCAAATGAGGAAACCAAAGAAGACAAACACATAGATGCAATCCACAACACCAGATGTACGAGGAAAACCCAATATGGAAAAAACCTCGGTGATAAATGTTGCTGGAGACTACTGCTCCAATCCAACCTCACAAGTGAAACACTGAATTACAAAGATTTAGGGCACCAACCCAAGGAGCACCAACCCCTGCACCAAGCTCCAACTTGGTGATGTATAGTGAAATACAAATTTAATATAGTTATAGCTTTTGGTTGCAAATGAGTTCTGCAACTCTTGATCAAATAGGTCTCTGCTGGTTAACAGTCTTCTCTTCTTCACTAGATCTCACACGGTCGGTTAACAGATTGCTCTCTCTGATTCTTGGCCTCTCCTCTCTTTCTCTCACAACCTCCCAACACACTGTGTCACACTTGGATGCTTTCTTGATCAATTCACACCTCACCAGTTAGCTCAACTGTTAGACTTGCTACAGTTCACCGGTACTCTATCACCACCAGTTAAACCCTCTCACTGGTTTGCTTGTTAACTCACTCAACAACTTTCTTAGAATAAATTATAAGGGAAATGATTCTTCTCTGCACTCAGGCTCTCTTCGCTCTTCTTCTTCTCATCAAGCATCAATCATTTCTGTTTCGAGCTCATCTATTTATCATCATGGATTCCTGCCAAGAACACATTCATTCACTGTCATGTTAGGTTTTACCTTATCCAAATCGATCTGAATTTGATTTCATTTGATTTTCTTTTCAGGGATAAGATCTTCATGACATCAATTAATCACCAGTAGAGCTTCACATCCCAATGTGCATTTTCTAAATCTGAAGGTTTGCACCATACTTTTCTGCTTTTCTTTGTCATTTGCCATTAATGTCTTTGCTATTTCCATCACCAAATGGGTACGAAGATCAAATCTCTTTGCAGGATCAGTCCATTCTCTTTGCCAGCTTTCCTTCCTTGAGTTGCAATCCTCTGGCATCCTTCGTGACTTGTGGGTTCTTCATAAAAGCCAACCTTCTTGCATATTTGTTACGTCGATGCACACTCCACTGACCTGTGCAATACCTCCACCTAGCATCCAGTTGTCATGCTTGTTGACATCCACCTCTGCTTTTATTCCTATGTTGGTTTGACAGTCTTTGTCGACCAAGGTCAAGGTATACTACTGGTTTAGTCCATCATACTGGTATGACCATCAAACACCCTCTCTGTTCTGTTTCACCAGTTGTTGTGCTTTCTTAACAAACAAACAACCTACATCCTGATTTATGCCTTATCGGTAAGCCTGCTTTACTGGTAGATGACACAAGTCATGTGTATCAGTATCCTTCCTTTTGTCTTGCTCTTCTTATACCGATCACCACATCTTACTTACCGGTGACTTGGCCAGACCAATTTGACATCAATGACAACTTAATGCCAATAATTGTCAACAATCTCCCCCTTTGGCATTGATGTCAACTTACTACAAGACACTTCATAATTTATCCCCCTTTGACACAATGACAAAGGGTACTGTCCACTCCCCCTTTGATCCATACCGATCTCCCCCTTAGATTGCTACCAGTGATTGTAGCCGGTAGTGAGATATGGTTCAAGAGTTATAGATGCTGCTAGGAACTCCCCCCGAACCATATAAATCCTTCCTTTCTCAAGTGCATAAGGCAGATGACACAACTCCCAACTTGTGTCTGAGGTACTCAAAGGTGCTTACCGACAATGGTTTGGTGAAAATGTCTGCTACTTGTTCTCCGGTAGGGACATAATCCATCCTCACTTCCTATCCTTCAACCTTCTCTCTGAGAAAATGATACTTGATGGCAATGTGCTTTGTCCTGGAATGCATCACCAGATTCTTTGCTATGTTGATTGCACTCGAATTGTCACACTAGATGAGAATAGGATCAGTGATGTCCACTTGTATGTCTTTGAGGGTTTGCTTCATCCAAAGCACCTGAGAGCAACATGTAGCAACAACAATGTATTCTGCTTCATCAGTTGATAGGGAGATAAAATCCTGCTTCTTGCTATGCGATGAGACCAACCGATCACCTAGGAAGAATACACCACCACTTGTGATCTTTCAGTCATCAATGCAACCTGCCCAATCAATATTAGTGTATGCTTCCAAGATGAATTCCCCTTGTTTAGGATACCACAATCCATAACTGAGTGTTCCTTGGAGATACCTAAAAATTATGCTTACAGGATTCATATGTGACTGCTTAGGTGCAACTTGAAATCTGGCCACCATGCACACTTCCTGTACTATATCCAATCTAGAAGTATTTAGATACAATAGATTGCCTATCATGGATCTATACAATGTTTGATCCACCATCGATGATTCATCATTCTTGCTTAATTTTCTTCTAGTCACCATGGGGGTACTTACCAGTTTACAATCCTCCAATTGAAATTTCTTCAACATATCCTTTGCATACTTGGTTTGTGAGATAAATATTCCCTTATCTTGTTGTAATATCTGCAAACCAAGGAAGTATGTCAATTCACCAAGAATTGACATCTCAAATTCTAACTACGTCTGATCAACAAATTCTTTGCAAAGGGTGTCTTTGTTGCCTCCACAAATAATGTCATCTACATACACAACCACAATGATCATGTGATTTCCATCTTTCTTTATATATAAATTGTTGTCAACACTTCCCTTTTTGAATCCTTTCTCCTTCAGGTATTGATCTTGTATGCGGGAAAAGTGGGCTGATAAAACTTAATATGTGAAAATATTGCCAAAAGACTTGTCCACACACACACACAGGACTTCTTGGTGCAAGCTATGGAGTAACGTAGTATTACTCAGCTTCCCAAGGTGGGTCCCATGGTTCTCTATCTCACAATGTCCCTCAAACCAATGTTTTTGCTCTCAGATCACTGAGCAAAATGGTTTAGGGATGGCAAATGCAAGAACGAGGGATGTTTTGATAGATTTTAGAATGAAATGTATGTTAAGCTATGTATGATTCTAGAAATTCAATAAACTAGATGATAAGATGACAAGGTTAGTATGAGTACTATCCTAACATGCTATATTTAGTCTATGATTGAGCTAAAATGATAAAGAAATTATTCTAAACATGCATATTTAGTCTAATTCCTGATTTTAAAAGAGGCTAAAATGATGAGCATAAAATGATATAAGAAAGCTTGAATGTATTTGAGCATAAGTGTGATGCTACAAATTTGAAGGATTGATTTAAAATGGAGGAATGAGAGCTCTATTTATAGCAAGAATAGGGCAATGGATGGTCAAGATTGAAAGAGTTGATCAAGGGTTGAGTTTGAAAGTTGGGGATCCATGTTTGTAATTGGCACCAATGAAATGGTGACAAGTGTCAACATAGGGTTGGGTTGAGAGAAGGGGTTGGAGGCATTAAATGCCTAAGGAGACCTCATGGTTATCTAGAAGGTAAGGGTCAAGCTTACGTTAGGCTTACCTAATGGATTAAGAGTTAATCCAAGGATAAACCTTTGTGCAAATGATTAAGAGATAATCATGGTCAAAGCATTAAAGGCCTGATGAGACCCTTGGGTTGGATAAAGGTTGAGTTAAAAGAAATTCTTTAACCATGTAGGAGGGTTTGAGTTAACCATTAATGGTTATTGGAGACTTTGGGGGATTAAGTGGTTGAAGGTTGGAAGCCTTTAATGGTTATCAAAGACTTTGAGGAATTAAGTGGTTGAAGGTTGAAAGCCTTTAATGGTTATCAAAGACTTTGAGGGTTTGAGAAGTGACCTCCCCTTGCTTAGGGATGTGACAAAGTTTAGAGGAGGGGTTAGGTTAATTAGAAGCGATTAGAAGATTCTAGAAGGGATTAGAAAGGGGTTTGGGATTTTGCAAGTGGATGGAGGGATAATAGGATTTAATTGAAATAAAGAATTTCATTCAATTTGGTTGCAATTAAATAAATTAGATTTATTCAATTTAGGATAACTATTTAATTAAAAGTGGATAGGGGGGATTTAATTGAATAAAATGATTTATTCATTAAATGAGTATAGTGAATTTAATTTAAATAAATTGAGTAATTTACTTAATTAAATAGAGGAATGTGGGTAATTTAATTAAATTGGATTTAATCAAATAGAGAAATGAACATAAAATATTCATTTAGGAATATGGTCATTTTTATACGTCTACAGATCTAATCTTGAATACCATGCTCTAGAGCTTGCTTTAAGCCATACATGGCCTTCTTCAACCGACACACAAATGTTTCATCATCATGTAGCAGGAACCCTTCTGGTTGTTCCATGTACACTTCTTCCAACTTTCCATTTAGGAAGGCATATTTTACATCCATTTGATATACTTTATAACCCTTGTAGGCAGAAAAGGCTAGAAACAATCTAATTTCTTTTAATCTAGCTACCGATGCAAATGTTTCTTCAAAGTCAATTCTCTCTACGTGAGAGTATCCTTTGCTCACCAGTCTAGCTTTATGCCTAACAATTTTACCTTCTTCATTCATCTTATTCTGGTAGACCCATTTAGTGCTAATGATGTTCTTGTCTTCTGGTCTAGGGACTAATTCCCAAGTCTTGTTCTTCTCAATTTGATGCAGTTCTTCTTCCATGACATCCATCCATTCTTGTCTTTTGTTGGTCTCATTGAATGTTTTAGGTTCTACTTCAGCCATGAGGCAAAAGTTGACTTGTTCATCATTTCGAGCAAGTCTTCTTTTGGTTTGCACACCATCACTCTTATTTCGTATAATTTTCTCTTCGGGGTGATTCAACTGCACATATCGGTTGGGATCCTTTTTGGATGTTTCTTCTGGTTCATTGTCTGACTGAGCTTCCTCACCTTCATCACTGAAATCATCATACCGGTTTACCCGTGGTTGACTTCCTTTGTGCATATCCTCATCAACTTTTACATGCACACTCTCAATGACTCTTCTTAGTTTTTTGTTGTAGTATTTGTAGGCCTATCTATTAGATGAGTAACCAAGGAAGATTACTTCATCACTCCTAGAGTCAAAACTACCTAGACCATCCATATCTCTTTTGATAAAACACTTACTTCCAAATACTTTGAAGTATTTGACTGATGGTTTCCGATCAAACCATAACTCATAAGGTGTCATTATGTTGTTTTTCCTTAGTTGAATTTGGTTCAAGGTATATGCAACAGTATGAACAAATTCCTTCCAATATGTGTCTGGCAGTCTGGTCTCATTTAACATGGTTCTGGCCATCTCCTTGACTGTTATGTTCTTCCTCTCTACCACACCATTTTGTTGTGGTGTCCTAGGGGTCGAGTATTGTCTTCTAATTCCATGTTTTTCATAATAATCTTCAAATTCATTTGAAGTGTACTCTCCACCCTGGTCCGATCTTAGGCATTTTAGTTTGCACCCACTTTCCTTCTCCACCATCTTCCTAAAGATTTTGAATCTATCAAAAGCTTGTGACTTATCTTGCAGGAAGGTGACCCAAGTCATTCTTGAATAACCATCAATACAAAGCATAAAATATCTTTCACTAGCAAGAGCTCTTGTCCTGGTTGGACCACATAGATCTGTATGCACAATCTCAAATGGTCTTGAGCTCTTTTGTCCTGAAGCTCACCTTAGTCTGCTTCCTTTTACACATTCATCACAAAATGTGCTTACCGATTTGATGATGGGTGGAATATTCCTCACACACCCCTTTCTTCTTACTGCAACTAAGTTATCAAAGTTTATGTGGCCTAATCTTTGGTGCCATAGCCAGCTTTCATCAACCTGTCTTATCATGCATTGGGATTCATAACATTCCTTCAAATTGCAAACATTTCCATTTGTTCTCTTTCCTTCTGCTACAGCTTGACGGGTACTGTCTTTCTTTATCTGACAACTAGTTGAGTCAAAGGTGAATTTATAACCTTTGTCACACATCTGACTCACACTCAACAGATTGTGCTTTAAGCCTTCCACATAATATACATCACGTGCCTTCAATTTTCCATCAATATTTAGAGTCCCTTTTCTCTTTATTTTGATGAATGAGTTGTCTTTGAATCTTACTAAACCACCATTCCAGTCTTCAAGTTTAATAAATTTCTTTTTATCACCAGTCATATGGTTAGACAACCACTATCTACAACCCATAGATTTTTCCTTTTAGCGTGTAAAGTAGTCTGCACTATCACACTTGATTCTGCCTTGTCTTTTTCTTTCTCAACCCATACCGGTTTGGTTTCCTTCTTCTTGTCAGCTGCTATTTTGTGCTCCGGTTCAACTACCGGTTCTTGATAAGGGTTTATCTTCTTCTTCTTGATTTTCCTTTTTTCATAAAACCTTGCTATATGTCCAAACTCTTGACAGATATAGCATTTCATATTTTCATTTAAAGATAAATCCTTAAAATTATTGTAGGGCACCGGTTTAGTCTTCCTACATTCAAAACTCCTATGACCATATCCATTGCACGGATAACATACAACATTCATATCCCAGAGTGCATTAAAAGGATTTCTACTTTCACAACTCATAGAGGGCTTATTGTTTAATCTATAGTTAGCTATTCTATGCCCAAATTTGTTACACCGGTAACAGTAACCACGAAAGTTTGAAACATATTAGTTAGGTTGCCTTGGTCCTACAAAGGACTGGCTCATCGGTGGTCTTCCCTTTGTGTTATTGACTTTGGGGAATCCTTCATGGTCAACTCTTGCATTTCTCCTTGGATCTGTATATCGGTACAATGAGTGTGGTCTCCGGTTCATTGCTTGTGTATACCGGTTTGTGTGGTGATTTCTAACAACATCTGCATATGTCTTTTTACTAGTATCCTTGCTTACAGTGAATGTCTTCTTCTCTTCACCTTCATTTGAAGAGGTGAACTGTATCTCTTTACCGAATGAGTCTTTGTTGTTTAAACTTTGACCTTCTTCAAAGCCTAAGTAGCCAATATCTTTGGATTGCTTTTGTTTGCTCAACATCTTGTCTAAGCCTTCGATGCTGCCTTCATATTTGCTTCGTATTTTTATTTCTTCCTTACTTTCTTCAAGTTCCTTTCTCTATTTCACTATTTCTGCTTCCAGATCTTGATGCTCCTTTTCCTTCTTTAATAGATCAGAGGATGTAACTTCACATATCCTCTTGGCTTCTTCTAACTACAGTTTTGTTGGTAAACAAATTGGCCTTTCTATATTTATTTAATCTTGGTACATTATGGCTCACGAAAAGAAAGACAAATTTCCTACCAATCAATTGGAAAATCATTATATTGATTAACCTCTGAATTAAGGTATGACTCCCTTTAATAAATATTCAATCAGCTCCAAATTACACACAATCAATAGAATGCTTTTCACCAGAAAGCACTAAAAAGGTAATTGCATTCACCAGTCAATACGAAATGAACGCAAACACTGATTCATATATAACTCTTTATATAAAGCTGATAGACTTCACACGTACACTAAAACAAAATGAAAAGCCTTTAAAGATGAAATTTGCTAATAATTTTTTGCACACATAGAAAGTATAACAGATCCTTCCTTGAAACAGATTTTCACAGAAATCAAATTCCAAAATATCAAACACACAGATTTGAAATCAAAGAGAACTATTAACGAGATTTCCATTCATTGATGACCATCCACCTTCTACATACACAAAGTCTTTAGCTAATTTAAAAGATAGTCTTTTCAAAAACTTAGTGAACCTTTACAAAGTCATTACAAAACATATATATAGGTCGCAAGACCAATAGTTTTTAACTGAAGTAAAATTAACTTGTAAGAGTTAATCGAAAACTGCCCTAACTGCATAACCAAAATAAAGAAATGACTAAACTCACTGGCAAACAACTGCCAGCAGTGCTAGTCATGACGACTGCTTGGTCTGGGTATCATCACTCGAGTTGGCATTTTGGACATACACCATCACTACCTTTGCCGCACTCCACTCTCGATGCACCTTCGAAAACTCTTGAATTACTGTTACGTGTGGCAAACTGATGTGAATTACTCTCTACTTCCAGAGCTCCTTCTTCCTCTTCACCATCTGCACTTTTTCCCTGTGTGAGTCCAGGTGATCGAGACAAACTGTGAGCATTGATTCTACTTTGAAAATCCTCGTGAAATCTCCCACAACCAAGGATTTCTCCACTTTGATTTGTTTAATGTGGCTGCTAAACTGGTTAATCATCTCTGTGGTATCTTCCAGGATTTCGCTATCTTCTTTAAGCAATTGGACATCCACGCAGTGTAGATCCTTCTGCATGGTCGTCGTTAAGGTTCTTAATTCGCCATGCAGATTGGCTGATTCACTATGACCCTATTCAATAATCTGGTTGCGCCACTCAATACTCTCTTTGGAAATAAACATTACATCCTCATTTAACCCTGGCACTTGATTTTCAGCAAGAAAATTCATCAGACCATAACGCTGAATATCGTGCATCTGTTTTGAAATCACTGCCCATTTAGTTTTCTCTTTCTGCCACGAGATTAAGTCGAAATACAATTCTTTGGTGAATTCATTAGCATCTTTGAAAATCTGGACTAAATCCGTTATGTAATTGGTCACTTGATGCATGATTGAGGTGAGCCATTTTGAGAAAACCTCGACAATCATCCTGTTTTGTTGAACCTCATCAAAGAATTTCTGATTACCTGGTGATTTTGGGATAAATGGTCCTGAACTTTGAGATAACGGTAATGAGTTGTTCTGCAGAGCATGAATATACTGAGCCATTTGCATTAAATTTTGCTTTAACTCAGCCTTGTCTCTTTCATCTTTCCGAGTACGAGAGATAATTTGTTTAGTTGAAGTCTCCAGATGTTTCACATCTACTACTCTGGTTCCGACCCCCAAATCAACTCGTTCAATAGCATAGTCTGCTTCTGAAGCAATAACAACATCTTTGTTGGATGCAAGTTTGGCAATGTCTGTAGTCCAATGCTTCGTGCTTTCGTCAAAATCAATCATAGCCTCCATTTTTAACTTTTTGGGCTTTGTAGACTTTCCCAGACATTTACTCACAACATCCTCCATTGATACCAAAATAGGAACCACGTTCCTTTTCCTGGTGATTGAATCACTTAACCACTTGGGTGCCAGAGTCAGTTCCTTAGATGGCATGGGTGGAAATCTTTCTTAGGGTGGTAGTGTGGCACTGTATGCATGAGACTGGATATCAAGCGTCCCTGGATCCTGGAAAGTAGTGTCTATGCCGGTTGAAACCTTGTCTGTATTAGAAACAGGGGATGCCATATCGCACAGTGCTTCCTCTGCGTCCGAATCAAGAATGAAATGGGGAGCCGGCAGCTGAAAACTCTTCTTGCACCTTGACCTGGTAATGTGACCACCAATAGAAAGCTCAACCTTGGTGTCAAGTTTCTCTTCTTTAATCCTTGCTTGCCTTTTTCCTGCAATAGAAATAGGAATGTTAGTTAAAATAGAAGTTTTGCTTGCGGTATTCCTCTTCCCACTTATGCTTCTTGAACTGGTTGTTCTTGTCGGATGAAATCAGCAACTCCTAAGCCAATTTTCTATCCTGCGAATTATGTTGAAGGCGCGTGTCTGAATACTATCCTCCATCTTTTCACTCCAATCCACCTCTGGAAGAGGTTCATTATGTACCCACCTCAGAAACTCAGAATCAAGTATATCTTCATCATCAGTGGTGACACCTGAAGTGTCCATTGGCAATTTCATTTCATGGATTTGTTTCAAGGTTAACCTGGACCAACTCCTAATCCTTACTTCAAATTCATTCGAGCAACCCTCCCAATAATCTTCCAACCGAGACACATGCTGATCAGGCACCATCTTCTTCACATATTGAGCGATGAAACCTTTACTATCAAAATTATCCCTTTTCATAAAGGTCTTCAAATGAAATCCCTTAAATTCTAGCTCAAGGTTCAGTGCATCAGAGACAGACCTACAACTGTAATGGCCTAAGTCAATGGGGAAAATCCCACTTGTGTCAGAGTCCTCACCATAATCCTTTGCGACATAGGCAAGCTGCTTGGAAACTTCGATCAAAATATAGGAGTCTGAAACATACCTGGGTAGCCTAAAGGGTTCACCTTTAAATCCTCCAACCCTTAGGTAAGTAAAGTGACTAAACTATGTAAAGAAACTGCCATAGATATTAACAAGTTCAATGGCTTCTGCAGACATCCTCCTATGCAAGTTACCTTGTAATTCAAAGGTCAACCTCCCGGCAAAAATATCATTCCAGTGGAGATAGTCATCAACGTGCCCTTTTAAAGTAAAATTAGGATGATACTCATAAATCTTTATGCCTTGAACCCATTTTGCATTGGACAATCCAGACCATTCTCTCACACAAGCAAGCATATATAATAGGTACGAAGACATATGAAAGTTTGACATCCCAGGGTAATTACTCAAACCTTCGTGCAACCTTTCCGCGATAACAGTTCCCTAGTCAATGAATCGATTTTTATCTAGAGTGACCTGGATGAAGAAATACATCCAGTCCTCCCAATAGGAGGAGTGAGAATTACCCTTTACTCTGCTCAACAATATTACCAAGTCTCGGATTGCGGGAATTAAATATTCACGGGTTAGAGGTCTCGGCAGCCTTGAGCCTCCTTTCTAGAATTTTAGAAGCCAATTCCGTGCAATAACAGTTCCTTTAATACCGCTTTTTCTCGGAGAAAATTCCATAGGATTTTCCAATCGTCCAATCTTCATAGGGTTCTCGGTGTGGGATACCCATGGCTACCATTACTGTCTGTCTATCAATGGATAACAAAACCTCACCATTGTTTTTCCTTATGCATCTATTACCCTTGTCATAGTGATTCATACATTCTAGAACTAATTTAGGGCAAGAAGCAGCTGTAGGAAATGTGGCCGCTTCTAATAACCCGCTCTCTGCAACATCTCTCATCATAGGATCTACGGCTGGGTTCTAGACTTTTTCTAGAAAATCATCTAAATCCAGTTGGACTAATGCTGTATCACCTAATTCCGGTAAATAGCTTACAAGGGAAGACAAGCTCATTAATTTGGGCAAAGTAGGCCTCATGTTTAGCTCGTTATTTTCTCCAATTAACCTAGGAAAAGAAGGAAAGTGGAAACGGAAACAAACAGCTAACAAAATACCTAGATCTTTTAAAACAAACTGCAACAATTTAGAAAGTTGTTGGACATACCTTCCTCCATCCTCTGCAAACCCCTATCGCAGCCTATTTCTCCCACTCCAAAAACTCCTTCTCAAAACCTTCCCAAGAAAATAATAATCTCGACGTGACATCTACTCAGTTTTAAAGTCGAGAAAATCTTACCCATTATTACCATAAACTGTCTCCCTTACTCTTTGTTCGTGTGGCCTTACTCTGAAATGATTGTATCAAACCATGCCTTAAATGCTAGATCACTTCACTTCTGACACTACGGATCCTCACACATACTTTCTATAAATGATAGATTTCAAATCATTAGAGAAAGAATATTCCTCTCCTCTGCGGCCATTAATCATATCTTAAAATCCGCACCGTCACCTCGCGCCAAGTCACATGTCTTCCAAGAAACCTGTACACGGACTCTGAATATTGCGAAACAATCACGACACAAAATTAACATGACAAATCTTGAACTTTGAACTTTGAACCAAAAAGGTTCAAGTTCAAGGTTCAAAGAATGTAAAATGCCGACAAGGACTAGCAAAGACTTAAAACCGTGCGGAAGGAAAAACATTCAAAACAATGCCCGTTGAAGTTTGAACCTTGAACCAAAAAGGTTCAAGTTCAAGGTTCAAGTTCAACGCAGTGAAACTTAACAATGGCCGAGTTACATGAGGAAAATTAAGCAAATGGCTTGACAAATGAATTAGACGGGCATTACTTCAAACAAGGACACATATGGAATGGAAATTTTATATAGGCTCAACAGTGGCTCTGCATGGGGACTGGGACTTTAAAGTACCAAGCAATGAACCTCAAAATCTCTAGTTTTGCAAAATGACTAACCAAGGTTAGACTCACAACAAGAACTGACAACCTAAACTAACGCAACATAAAAAAAAGGTATGTACAAACTGATAAGGGATGCCTGTTTACAATTGATATAGTTTTAAGTCCTCCTCATTATAGGACAGGGGTAGTCAAATCCATCTTGGTAAGCAAGTTTAAAAGAATTGGGGCCCTTTACCTCATGAATCACATAAGGTTCCTTCGATAGCGACTCAAATTTTCCATGAGCACCTTTCGGCTCTCTCCTTTTATCCCATAACAACACCAGATCACCTTTCATGAATTTTCTGGGCCTTGCTTTCTGATAAAAAATCTTTGGAACCCTCATATGATGTTTTGTAATCTTGTCAACCAACTTTTCCCTTTCTTCTTCAATCTTGGTTAGGTACATAATTCTTTTTTCAAGAGAGCTCTGAAAAAATGCATCTTCTATCACTATTTGCAACCTAGAAGCTGCTAACTCTAAAGGAAGAGAGAGTTGTGTGCCAATGCCATATACCAGCTCAAATGGTGACACCCCTATGGCCCGTTTTGGTGAGGTTCAATCTGCCCATAGTGCTTCATGTAACTTCTTATGCCAATCCCCGTAATTCTCACTAACCAACTTTCTCATGATGTTGATCAAATTCTTGTTACTTGATTCTGCTTGACCGTTACCCTGCGGATAATAATCAGAAGCCCGTGCCAAGGAAATTCCATGGTCATAGCAAAATAAACTTAACTCAGATGAAGAGAAATTTGATGCATTATCTGTGACTATCTTTTGATGGACTCCAAACCTGACAAGAATATTATCCTTAGGGAACGTACACACAATCTCTGAAGTGGTTTTTTTTACAGGGATAGCTTCCACCCACTTAGAAATAATCTGTTGCTGTTGATATGTGAGTATGCCCCACACTGGAAACGGGGTTCAAAGGACCAATGAAATCTAATCCCCACTGTTTAAAAGGTTCTTCAATTACCACGGGTCTCAAAGGCAAGGCGGCCAACTGGGGTTTACCTGTAAACAACTTGCACTTCTCACACCTCGCCACCCAGGCGTATGCATCTCTGAACATCCCCGACCAATAGTAACAGTTCCTCAGGATTTTGTATGCAGTAACCGTAGAGGAGAAATGACCCCCACATGCTTCATTATGAAAAGTTTTTAATAGAGCTTCTTGGTGCGGTTTATCCACACATCGAAGGAAAGTGCCATCTAAGCCTTTCTTGTACAATATGTTATTCGAGATGACGTACTTCACAACTTTCAACCTTAGATTTCTTTTTTCCCTAGGAGAAAGATGATCTGGACAGTCTCCATATGTAAGATAATATGCAACATTGGTGAACCAAGAATCCTGATGGCTGACGAACAGGGTTAAAGGTAGATTGTCCTCTTCTTTAAACTCATTCTCTGCTATCAATTTACAAAGGCCCTGTCCTCTAACCAGTTTAGTGGGCTTGATGTCCAAATTGAATTCTTGAATCTTGGAGACCCAAGATGCTCTATTGTTGATGCCAACATCTTGTTGAGTTAAAACAACTTTTACTGCAGAATTGGGAACAAAAACAGTTGCATGTGAATGAAGTATGTAATACCTGAATTGCTTCACAACTTTTACCACCGCATAGGCCTGCTTCTCTATCTATGAGTATTTTAACTCATGCTTCTTCAGGGGAATACTCATGAAAGAAATTGGCACCTCTTTATTATCCTCACCCTTTTGTACCAAAATCCTAGACATGGTATGCTCAGATGCGTAACAATAAATAATAAAGTCTTTATTAAAGTATGGATTAACTAGGGTAGGTGCATGCGCGATGGACCTTTTAATCTCTTCAAAATATTTTCTACCTGCTTCATTCCATCTAAAAGCTACTTTTTCACTCATCATATTTATAATGTATTTAGTAGTTTCAGCAAAATCAGGAATAAAACGTCCGAGGAAGTTCACCTGTCCAAAGAAGGACCTTACTCCATTTATATTTGAGGGGAGACTGAGCTGCTGTATCACCTTTACCCTCTGTGGATCAACCTTTACCCCCTCCTGTGAAACGATATGTCTCAGAAGTTTTCCTTCTGTGACACCAAAAACAAACTTTTTAGGATTTAAAGGTACCCCATGCTCCCTACATCTCACCAGAACTTTTCTCAAATCCCGCACATGATGCTTCCTTTTCCTAGAGAAAACAGTCAAATAATCTAAATACACCACAATAATCTTATTCCTCAAATGCCCGAAGGAAAGATCCATCGCCCTTTGAAACGTTGCCCCTGCATTAATCAACCCAAAAGGCATTCTGTTATACGCAAAGGTACCCCGAGGGGTTATAAAGGCTGTCTTGTGTTGATCCTACTTTGCAACACTAATTTGATTATACCCAGAGAAGCCCTCCAGCATGGACATCATCTCAGACCCTGAAACAATTTGTAAAATATGATCCATTGTAGGCAGGGGGTAATTGTCTTTCAAACTTGCTTGGTTTAAGTTTCTGAAATCAACACAGACTCGTATCTCACCATTTTTCTTCCGAATAGGAACTATGTTTGCAATCCAAGTAGAGTGATGTAGAGGATAAATAATTCGGGCCTTCAACATCTTGTCAACCTCATGAAAAATTGCTTCTTCTACCTTCGGATTAAAATTCCTTAACTTCTGCTGAAAAGGATTGGCACCTGGTTTCAAAGGAATTTGACGTTGGAACTTACCATCCCTGAAATTCTTCAAATCATCATAACTGCATGCAAAAACATCTTTAAACTCAACCAACAAATCGACGAACTTCCTTTTCTCCACTTTAGAACAACATTTTCCCAAATTAACAAATTTAGGATCCTCATTGGTACCAATGTTAATTTGCTCATACTCACCAGAGCTTTGAATTACTGGGGGTTCTTTATCCTTTTGCCTAACATATCCATCTTTCCTATCAAAAAGGTGTTCAAGAGAAACTAAACCCTTTGGGATTTTATTTCCTTTTAACTGCAACATTCCATCATGTAGTTCTTCTAGTGTATTGGGAGAAGACTCTTTACAACTCACCTCTGATTCCTCATTAAACAAGGATGTAAAAATGTCAGCACATTGTAGAAAGTTCTGAATCTGTTTATCATTTTCAAACACCTGCCAAGATTCAGAATTATTAGGCACATTGGGTCTATAAACTAGTTCAACCCTGTAAGTGTCGGTTGTGAAATCCGGGTGTGGTACCAGCAAGGCTGTAGATACTGCCAAAGAATCAGCCTTCGAGTTAAACTCCCTAGGAATGGCTTGGATTGAAAAAGCGTCGAAGGCTTCGATCTCATCCCAAACACGATTCCTATAATGTCTTAGCCTCTCATTTTTTACCGCAAATAAACCCCTCACTTGTTTAACAATAAGTTCAGCATCACCTCTTACCCTCAACATTTTGATTTGCAATCACCTCGCTTTAGCCAGACCTAATAACAAAGCCTCATATTCGGTCGTATTATTCATGTTTTGGAATTCCAATTTAAAAGAATAAGGAATGACCTTGCCTTGAGGAGGTATCAGTACGACCCCGACCCCCGATCTAGAAGATGAACAACTCCCATCAAATTCCATAAACCAGAGTTCGTCAGACATACCTGAATCCATTACCATACTCTTGTCTTGAGGATCAGTTGATATCATGTAATTACCAAAGCCACAATCTTGATACAAAATATGGGCTTTCGAATCATCTGAAGGAAAGACCGTGTATTTAGCTTTTATTTTGGAGCACAAAATAACTCTCTATTTTCCAACTGTGATCATCGCTTGAGACCAAACCACCCTAATTTCCCCTCTCATGTCTTTATAGAAAGTGCAGCTGAACAACATACCATAACTAGCAGGGATGTCAGCCACTAAGATTGTCAATTTGATTCTCTTGGTAGGGTGTGCTACTAAAGCGACCTGTGCATCCTTAATTTGCCCTAATAAAGGAACCTACTTGGAGTCCATGGAGTAACATTTGCCAAAGGTCTTTGTTAGGGTTAAACCTAAAGCTTTTTCTACGGTTGAGGGCATGACATTGTCAGATGTTCTTGAATCTATTATACAATTACTCAACTTGTGCCCATTAATATATAAGGACACGTAGAAAGGTTCTGGTTTATTTTCAAAATTGGGTTCAAGCAAATCGGCTTATAGAGGAATAGTCTCCGATGAGCCTTCAGGGATTACTAAAGCAGGACTAACATTATCGTGCGCTTGCGAATCAGTACTCATGGGTGTTTGGGTTTCACTTTCTAAGGCATGGGCATCATTCCCTTTGACAAATTCAACCAATCTATCCAGCTCCTTCGGGTTTAATTTCAAATACTTAGTCGGAGTAATCTGAACACAAGATGTCTTGCAAAATTCAATGATATCAAAAGGGTTAGTAAAAGAATCAGAACTAGAAGAAGCAACTTCTTGAACAACTTTTGATATACCTCCATGACGGGTCAAAATTTCCTTTCCTTTCATAGTGTTGTGGATAGGTGTTACAACATCTTGAGATTTCAAATTGCTGTTGAGTTCTTGTAAGAATTGCGTATGGGGAATCTTCCAAAGAGACCAACATGTTTCCTCCCCTTTCTGAGTCAGAGACATATTCCATATAATGAATTTCAGAGTCACCAGACATACTTTGGGAACTTCCTTCATTAGCTTCTAAGATTGTTTCTCCTTTACTGATCATTTGGGAAAAATGAACCATCTCTGGACACGAAGAACCATCATGTTCGTCAGTTAAATGAAACACACAAGAGTTTTCCTTGAGGGGCGGTGCTTCAATAGCAAGTCTTTGCTGTACAGGGGGTAGTTGTAATTGTCTTCCTCCACCTCCTCCTTGTTGATTAGGATATCTCCTAGGAATGTCTTGATATGGTTGGGAATAGGAAGTACTTGCTTTAGGAGTCTGCCTCTTTAGGGCAATTACATCATTCATTAACCGTTGGATAACAGGATATGAGGAAGTAGTTGGTTGGGCATTAGATGTTTGTACTTCTCTTTTCCATTTGCCCGCAGTGATCAAATCATCCTCTAATTCAATTGTGAGAGTTTTAGCGGCCTTCAAATTCGCAACCCTTTGCCTACGAATCAAGAAACTTATTTCAGAGGGCATACAATTAATAAAAAAACATTTGAGATTATCATCTGAAGGTTTTTGGTTAACCAGAATCTTGTGTAGGATCTTATCAAATCTCACTACTAAGTCCCTAATGGACTCAGGAAGCTCCTTTTTCAACTGGGATAACTGAGCTAGGAGGGAGTGTTCGTCTTCAGCTACCTTAAATCTAGCTTCAAATCTTGTCTTCAAATCCTGCCAGGTTGTTATCACACTATTCAGCAAGTGATAAAACCAATCAGCTGCCACTCCTATCAATGTCTGGATAAATAACCTGATAGCCACATCTTCATGTTGAACCACTATTACTCCACAGGCTACACTGAAAGCATTCAGGCGCTCATCTATAGTGACCATCCCATCCCCACTAAATTTAGGTAAATGATCTCTAGCAGCTTTTGGTAAGGGATTAAGGTTCAAACCTAAATTCAACGGGCCTACAACTACCCCCCACAGGTTATTGGCTGCCATTGGGAGTATGATATTAAGAGGGGTAGGGTTAAATGAATTTGGTAAGGCAACACCGTGTAGGACCAAAGCTTGGCAAACTGGAGACGCAGGTGATGATGGTAATGAGGATGGAGGTCTACTTCTTGCCCTTTGTTGAGACGAGAAGGTAGGTTGGTAAGTTAAATTCTGCAGTTCTTCAAAGATAGGATCATAAACCCCCCCCTTCTTTGGGATCTAGTATACAGCCTGGAGTCCAGTGTGGAACAATTAAGGTAACAAACATCTGGGATATTGTAGTTGATTATCAGGGACGTGAATAAAGAAAACCCTAGGAACAACTACCCTTTCAAAGACTAACACAAGCTAATCTGCTTGTCTTTCTATTTCGCTAAGAAGAGCACTTATTCTATCATATTTTGCTTGACTTCTTCTATGCCTCCAAGCTAGAGTATCCAGCTCAGAGGTAATGTTACTTTGCTCTTCTTGTACCTAGTTTAAATTTGGTTGCAAAATAGGGAAAAACCCTTCAAGAGGCAATACCATTTATGAAGAACAAAACATAATTGTAATGGCGACCTTGTTTTAAAATCAATTGTTCTTTCCCTCCCCAACAGAGTCGCCAAAAATCTGTTGGTAAACAGATTGGTCTTTCTTTATTTATTTAATCTTGGTACATTATGGCTCACGAAAAGAAAGACAAATTTCCTACTAATCAGTTGGAAAATCATTATATTGATGAACCTCTGAATTAAGGTACATCTCCCTTTAATAAATATTCAATCAACTCCAAATTACACACAATCAATAGAATGCTTTTCACCAGAAAGCACTAAAAGGTAATTGCATTCACCAGTCAATACGAAATGAATGAAAGCACTGATTCATATATAACTCTTTATATAAAGCCTCACACGTACACTAAAACAAAATGAAAAACCCGTAAAGATGAAATTCACTAATAATTTTCTGCACACATAGAAAGTATAACGACTCCTTCCTTGAAACAAATTTTCACAGAAATCAAATTCCAAAATATCAAACACACAGATTTGAAATCAAAGAGAACTGTTAACGAGATTTACATTCATTGATGATCATCCACCTTCTACATACACAAAGTCTTTAGCTAATTTAAAAGATAGTCTTTTCAAAAACTTAGTGAAACTTTACAAAGTCATTACAAAACATATATAAAGGTCGCCAGACCAATAGTTTTTAACTAAAGTAAAATTAACTCATAAGAGTTAATAGAAAACTGCCCTAACTGCATAACCGAAATAAATAAATGACTAAACTCGCTGGCAAACAACTGCCAGTAGTGCTAGTCATGTCGACTGCTTGGTCTAGGTATGATCACTAGGGTTGGCATTTTGGACAGACACCATCACTGCCTTTGCCGCACTCCACTCTCGATGCACCTTCAAAAACTCTTGAATTACCATTACGTGTGGCAAACTGATGTGAATTACTCTCTGCTTCCAAAGCTCCTTCTTCCTCTTCACAATCTGCACTTTGTCCCTATGTGAGTCCAGGTGATCGAGACAAACTATGAGCATCGATTCTACTTTGGAAATCCTCGTGAAATCTCCCACAACCAAGGATTTCTCCACTTTGATTTGTTTAATGTGGCTGCTAAACTGGTTAATCATCTTTGTGGTATCTTCCAGGGTTTTGCTATCTTCTTTAAGCAATTGGACATCCACGCAGTGCAGATCCTTCTGCATGGTCGCCCTTAAGGTTGTTAATTCGCCACGCAGACTGGCTGATTCACTATGACCCTGTTCAATAATCTAGTTGCGCCACTCAATACTCTCTTTGGAAATAAACATTACATCCTCATTTAACCCTGACACTTGATTTTCAGCAAGAAAATTCATCAGACCATAACGCTAAATATCGCGCATCTGTTTTGAAATCATTGCCCATTTAGTTTTCTCTTTTTGCCACGAGATTAAGTCAAAATCCAATGCTTTGGTGACTTCATTAGCATCTTTAAAAATTTGGACTAAATCCGTTATGTAATTGGTTGCTTGATGCATGATTGAGGTGAGCATATCTGAGAAAACCTCAGCAATCATCTTGTTTCGTTGGACCTCATCAAAGAATTTCTGACTACCTGGTGATTTTGGGCTAAATGGTCGCGAACTTTGAGACAACGGTAATGGGCTGTTCTATAGAGCATGAATATACTGAGCCATTTGCATTAAATTTTGCTTTAACTCAGCCTTGTCTCTTTCATCTTTCCAAGTACGAGAGATAATTCGTTTAGTCAAAGTCTCCAGATGTTTCACATCTACGGCTCTGGTTCCGACCCCTAAATCAAATTGTTCAATAGCATAGTCTGCTTCTGAAGCAATAACAACATCTTTGTTGGACGCAGGTTTGGCAATGTCTGCAGTCCAATGATTCGTGCTTTCATCAAAATCAATCATAGCCTCCATTTTTAACTTTTTGGGCTTTGTAGACTTCCCCAGACATTTACTCACAACATCCTCCATTGATACTGAAATAGGAACCACATTCCTTTTCCTGGTGATTGAATCACTTAACCACTTGGGTGCCAAAGTCAGTTCCTTAGATAGCATGGGTGGAAATCCTGCTGAGGGTGGCAGTGTGGCACTGTCTGCATGAGACTAGATATCAAGCGTCCCTGGATCCTGGAAAGTAGTGTCTACGCCGGTTGAAATCTTGTCTGTATCAGAAATAGAGGATGCCATATCACACAGTGCTTCCTCTGTGTCCAAATCAAGAATGAAATGGGGAGCCGACAGCTGAAAACTCTTCTTGGACCTTGACCTGGTAATGCGACCACCAATAGAAAGCTCAACCTCGGTGTCAAGTTTCTCTTCTTTAATCCTTGCCTGCCTTTTTCCTGCAATAGAAACGTGAATGTTAGTTAAAATAGAAGTTTTGCTTGTGGTATTCCTCTTCCCACTTTTGCTTCTTGAACTGGTTGTTCTTGTCGGATGAAATCGGCAACTCCTAAGCCAATTTTCTGTCCTGCGAATTACGTTGAAGGTGTGTGCCTGAATACTATCCTCCATCTTTTCACTCCAATCCACCTCTGGAAGAGGTTCATTATGTACCCACCTAAGAAACTCAGAATCAAGTATATCTTCATCATCAGTGGTGACACCTGAAGTGTCCATTGGCAATTTCATTTCATGGATTTGTTTCAAGGTTAACCTGGACCAACTCCTTTTCCTTACTTCAAATTCATCTGGGCAACCCTCCCAATAATCTTCCAACTGAGACACATGCTGATCAGGCACCATCTTCTTCACATATTAAGTGATGAAACCTTTACTATCAAAATTATCCCTTTTTACAAAGGTCTTCAAATGAAATCCCTTAAATTCTAGCTCAAGGTTTAGCGCATCAGAGAGAGACCTACAACTGTAATGGCCTAAGTCAATGGGGAAAATCCCACTTGTGTCAGAGTCCTCACCATAATCCTTTGCGACATAGGCAAGTTGCCTGGAAACTTCGATCAAAATACAGGAGTCTGAAACATACCTGGGTAGCCTAAAGGGTTCACCTTTAAATCCTCCAACCCTTAGGTAAGTAAAGCGACTAAACTGTGTAAAGAAACTGCCATAGATATTAACAAGTTCAATGGCTTCTGCAGACATCCTCCTATGCAAGTTACCTTGTAATTCAAAGGTCAACCTCTCGGAAAAAATATCATTCCAGTGGAGATAATCATCAACATGCCCTTTTAAAGTCAAATTAGGATGATACTCATAAATCTTTATGCCTTGAACCCATTTTGCATGGGACAATCCAGACCATTCTCTCACACAAGCAAGCATATATAACAGGTACGAAGACATATGAAAGTTTGACATCCCAGGGTAATTACTCAAACCTTCGTGCAACCTTTCCGCTATAACAGTTCCCCAATCAATGAATCGATTTTTATCTAGAGTGACCTGGATGAAGAAATACATCCAATCCTCCCAATAGAAGGAGTGAGAATTACCCTTTACTCTGCTCAACAATATTACCAAGTCTCGGATTGTGGGAATTAAATGTTCATGAGTTAGAGGTCTCGACAACCTTGAGCCTCCTTTCTGGAATTTTAGAAGCCAATTCCGTGCAATAACAGTTCTGTAATACCGCTTTTTCTCAGAGAAAATTCCATAGGATTTTCCAATCGTCCAATCTTCATAGGGTTCCCAGTGTGGGATACCCATGGCTGCCATTACTATCTTTCTATCAGTGGATAACAAAACCTCACCATTTTTTTCCCTTATGCATCTATTACCCTTGTCATAGTGATTCATACATTCTAGAACTAATTCAGGGCAAGAAGCAGCTGTAGGAAATGCGGCCGCTTCTAATAACCCGCTCTGTGCAATCATAGGATCTGCAGCTGGGTTCTAGACTCTTTCTAGAAAATCATCTAAATCCAGTTGGAATAATGCTGTATCACCTAATTCCGGTAAATAGCTTACAAGGGAAGACAAGCTCATTAATTTGGGCAAAGTAGGCCTCATGTTTAGCTCATGATTTTCTCCAATTAACCCAGGAAAAGAAGGAAAGTGGAAACGGAAACAAACAACTTACAAAATACCCAGATCTTTTAAAACAAACTGCAACAATTTAGAAAGTTGTTGGACATACCTTCCTCTGTCCTCTACAAACCCCTATCATAGCCTATTTCTCCCACTCCAAAAACTCCTTCTCAAAACCTTCCCAAGAAAATAATAATCTTGATGTGACATCTACTCAGTTTTAAAGTCGAGAAAATCTTACCCATTATTACCATAAACTGTCTCCCTTACTCTTTGTTCGTGTGGCCTTACTCTGAAATGATTGTATCAAAGCATGCCTTAAATGCTAGATCACTTCACTTCCGACACTACGGATCCTCACACATACTTGCTATAAATGATAGATTTCAAATCATTAGAGAAAGAATATTCCTCTCCCCTGCGGCCGTTAATCATATCTTAAAATCCGCACCGTCACCTTGTGCCAAGTCACATGTCTTCCAAGAAACCTGTACACGAACTCTGAATATTGCGAAACAATCACGACACAAAATTAACATGACAAATCTTGAACTTTGAACTTTGAACCAAAAGGTTCAAGTTCAAGGTTCAAAGAATGTAAAATGCCGACAAGGACTAGCAAAGACTTAAAACCGTGCGGAAGGAAAAACATTCAAAACAACGCCCGTTGAAGTTTGAACCTTGAACCAAAAAGGTTCAAGTTCAAGGTTCAAGTTCAACGCAGTGAAATTTAACAATGGCTGAGTTACATGAGGAAAATTAAGCAAATGGCTTGACCAATGAATTAGACGGGCACTACTTCAAACAAGGACACATATGGAATGGAAATTTTATATGGGCCCAACAAGTTTCAAGTTATATATAACTTGATTGGACTCATCCAAGGATTGCTTCAAGAGACCTTGTTCATCCACTACAACAAGCTTGACTTTCTTGAGTTCTCTTCTTGTTTTACTCAGCTTCTCAAGAGCACTTATAAGCTCTCCTTCTAAATCCACTTTAGCCTCAATATCTTCTTCTTCCTCATCTTCACCAACCGGTTCATCAAGTGCCATAAAGAGATTAACTTTTCTGTCTTTTGCATGATAGTCATCTTCTGATGCACTTTATTCATCTCTGACATCATCCTCAATAGTGTATAGGCCATTCTGCTTCCGGTAGCCTCTTCTTCCTTGTCGGTAGACATTTCTTCCTTTATCTTTACTAGCAGATCTGCTAAAACCTCTTGAGTCATCTCCACCGATTTCATTATAAGGACATTTTGTAGCAAAGTGTCCAACTTTACCATAGTTAAAACATTTTAATGGTATCTTTCCTTTATACTTGTCAGATCCTCTTTTGAGTTTTCCGACAAATTTTGCTACCTCTGCATCAGAGTCTTCACTGGATCCTTTATGAGCAACTACTTCTTTACCCTTCTAGGTGGTGTTGAACGCTAACTCTTTCCTTAAGGATGCATCACTAGTTGTTCTCATTTCATAGGCTGTTAGTGAGCCAAATAGCTCATCCATTGTAAAGATCTTCATATCCTTGGCTTCTTCTATGACAAAAACCTTTGTATCATACTTAGGTTTAAGGGACCTAAGTACCTTCTTGACAAGGATCTCATCTGCAATTTCTTCCCTAAGTCCTTTGATGGTATTCACAGTTTCATCAAATCTGTGAAGGTAGTCTGCAATATTTTCATCATCCTTCATCTTTATGCCTTCAAGTTGGCTCTTTAGTGCTTGCAACTTGGCCTCTTCAACTTTTGCATCTCCTTCAAATAACCTTTGCATTTTATCCCAGGTCTCCTTGGCAGATGCACAATGCATGAACTTGACAAACTCGTTATTAGACAACCTGCTCAAGATAGCATGTTTGGCCTTTGCATTATTCTCATACTCCTTGGCATCAAGATCAGTGGGAGGAACACTAGGGATTGCATACCCATTCTTGACAGACATCCACACATCAAAACCAAGGGAGGAAATATAGGTCTCCATTCTTCTGCTCCAGAAGGAATAGTTGGATCCATCAAACATGGAGGCTTTTGAGGAAGTAGACTCATTTCTTGCCATTGTGTTATAAGTCCAGAATCTACCCAATTTTTTTAAACACTGGGAACCTAGGCTCTGATACCAATTGTTGAACACAATGTACCACTGAGAGGGGGTTGAATCAGTGGTTCCTAATTCTTTTCCTTTTTAAAGAAACCTGAGAATACTGATTGTTTTCCTAAGCTCTAAACAATCAAACCAGTAAAGCAACTGAGGAAACCAAAGAAGACAAACACATAGATGCAATTCACAACACCAGATGTACGAGGAAAACCCAATATGGGAAAAACCTCGGTGAGAAATGCTGCTGGAGACTACTGCTCCAATCCAACCTCACAAGTGAAACACTGAATTACAAAGATGTAGGGCACCAATCCAAGGAGCACCAACCCCTACTGATTTAGGGCACCAACCTAAGGAGCACCAACCCCTGCACCAAGATCCAACTTGGTGATGTATAGTGAAGTGCATTTTTAATATAGTTATAGCTTCTGGTTGCAAATGAGTTCTGCAACTCTTGATCAAATAGGTCTCTGCCAGTTAACAATCTTCTCTTCTTCACTGGATCTCACATGGTTGGTTAACCGATTGCTCTCTTTGATTCTTGGCCTCTCTTCTCTTTCTGTCATAGCTTCACAACACACTGTGTCACACTTGGATGCTTTCTTGATCAATTCACACCTCATCGGTTAGCTCAACTGTTAGACTTGCTATAGTTCACCGATACTCTATCACCACCAGTCTGTTAGACTTGCTATAGTTCACCGGTACTCTATCACCACCAGTTAAACCCTCTCACCGGTTTGCTTGTTAACTCACTCTGCAACTTTCTTAGAATAAATTCTAAGGGAGATGCTTCTTCTTCTTCTTCTTCTTCTTCTTCTTCTTCAAGCATCAATCATTTATGTTTTGAGCTCATCTATTTATCATCATGGATTCCTGCCAAGAACACATTCACTCACTGTCGTGTTAGGTTTTACCTTCTCCAACTCGATCCGAATTTGATTTTCTTTTTCAGGGATAAGATCTTCATGACATCGATCAATCACCAACAGAGCTTCGCATCCCAATGTGCATTTTTTCATAACCCTCTTTTCCAACTTGACAAGACTTGATTATTATTATCACTATTTTCATTATTAAATTTAAGAGTAATGTTAGTTAGAAATTATAAATTTAAAAAGGTTGAAATATTTTAAAGGAAAAAAAATTAATAAGTGGTGATACACATGAGGTCATAAACTTAATTGGAAAAAAAAAAATCCATTAAAATATCAATTGAGCACATGTTGTAGGAAAAAAGGAGAAGTTTCTAGAAGAGGCTTTTCAAATTCCATTTCTCACATGTAACCCCCACTTTGTCAATAATTAATTATGCATGGAGTTTATTTTGGTAAAAGGAATCCCTAATTAATTAATTCATTTAGTAGTGGGAAAATGACTCCCTTTCTATATAATGGATTTCAGTTTTCGAAATAAGGGAGGACAGTTTTGATGAAAGCATTCTTGAATTTTATTTTTTTCACGTTAGAAGTGGTAGGATTTTGTGAGTACTTTGTATGGTAGAAGATAGGATTTTCCAAACGCTTTTGGAGGAGATTTTATCAAGCTACAAGGAGGAGATGAAGAAGACTAGATGAGAGATTTGGAGGCAAATCATTCAACAAGTTCTTCATTCAATCCAGGTTCGATCCTTGTTCACTTGTTATTTTTCTATCAAATGAAAAAAGGAAGGGGATTTTATTATACGCATGATGTTTTTTTTTGTAGGAATTTGTGGGTAGGAGACCCAATCTTCTTCCATTTTGCATGCATGCAATTTCTGTAGTAGATTTTAAGTAGTTTTAGGGAAAATAATTTCAACCACATACTTATTTATTCTATCAAAAATTAAGTAGTTCTTGCAAATCTATTAACTTTTTTTCCTTCATCGAACTAGACTCATAATAGGAAATAATATGGATTTAAGAAATGAGTTTGTGTGTTATCTTTCACTTTAAATTCTTAGAGGAATCCTAAGTTTCAAAATCTTAGAAAAAAAAAATTAATAGAATGCATATTAGGATAAAATGAAATGACAAACTTTGTGGAATTGTAATCAGATCTAGAAAGAATTAAAATATATCCTTTTGAATGCATAATTTTTGAGTTGTTCAACTCTTTGTGAAAAAAAATCTTTATTCCCCCCCCCAATTATAAATTGTGAGTAATATCTCTCTTGAAAACCTTTATTTCTCAAAATGTATTTTGTATTCTCAAAATGAACCCTCTGAAATCTATCTCTATGTTTCTTTATTTTTTTTCAAAATTTAATTTGTGAGAGTTTCTTCCTTTCTGTTTTATTTCTCAAAGTAAAATTTGTCAGAACCTTTCTCTCCGTGGAAATCTTTCAAAAATAAGTTCTCTGTGAAAATCTTTTGAAATAGTTTTGTTTTTTTTCTCTATGAAAATCTTTTCTTCTTTTTTTTTCTTGTGGAAATTCTTTAATCTCGAAATTAAATCCATCTCCCTGGTTTAATTCTCAAGAGAATTTGTGAGAATCTTTCTCTATAAAAAAAAAAGAAGAAAGAACCCTTTACCTCTCAAAAACATAATCTACAAAATTCTGGATTATTCATATCTGGTGATTCGTTCCTGTGTTTAGAATTTCTAGGAAGACAAGATCAGGAAATTTTGTCTTTGCATATAATCAGAAATTGTGAGAATCTCTCTCTGTAAAAAAAAAAACAAAAAAAACCCTTTACCTCTCAAAAACATAACCTACAAAATTCTGGATTATTCATATCTGGTGATTCATTCCTGTGTTTAGAATTTCTGGGAAGACAAGATTAGGAAATTTTGTCTCTGTATAAAATTAGAAATTGTGAGAATCTCTCTCTGTAAAAAAAAAAAAAATCCTTTACCTCTCAAAAACATAATCTACAAAATTCTGGATTATTCATATCTGGTGATTCATTCCTGTGTTTAGAATTTCTCCAAAGACAAGATCAGGAATTTTTTTCTCTATATAATCAGAAAAGAAATAAAATACAAAACCATGCACATAAATAATAATAAATAGGCACATATAATCTCTGCATTTTCATTGGTTGAATTTAATATGATTTATCCTTGCATAATTAATAAGGAAACAAAATGTTTGAATTATATATATATATATATATAGGCATATTAGCATGTATTTCTATTTAGCATGTTGATTTTTTAAATTTAAAAAAACCAAATATATATATATATAGGCATATTAGCATGTATTTCTATTTAGCATGTTGATTTTTTAAATTTAAAAAAAACAAAAACAAAAAACAACAACAACAACAACAACAACAACAACAATGAATGCTTTTAGGGGGCTATTTTTTAGGGAAGTCTTTTTCAAAAAAAGAAGTAAACCATAGGTAGGAAGTGGCGTGCCACTTCCCCACTCCCTTCCCTAACTTCCTCCACTATTGTATTAAATTTTATTAAATATTTTTGAGTTGGATATAATAAATTGATTTAGTTTATAAATAAAAATTTGTTAATATAATAATATGTATGTGATTTTTATAAATTAGTTTATAAATAAAGATTGTTAATATAAAATTGATTTATGAGTTTATAAGTATAGATTATTAATACTTGAAATTTTTTTTTGTTTAACATTAATTTTGTTATTAAATAAATTATATTTGGGTGTTAATTATAATTTTATTTAAAATATATTTGTTAGAATTACTAATTTAGGATCTATATCATTAGACTTAATTTATATTTAATAGTTGTAAGAGCTTCATCCTATTTAAATTAATTTGTACATTTGGCAATTAAAATTTATTTGGGAATTAAATGGTAAATTTTGGACCTTTCCTTCAATAGATTTCTTAGAATTTATTATCTCCCTAATGCGGGATAAGACAACCTTTTGGATATCAAAAGAGTAATTTTGCAAGAGGCAAATGACTAACTAATACTTGTGGGTGTTAGATGGATAAACAACATTAAGAGGCTCACTTTACCTTAATATAGTGGTTAAACCTTCTTATTGAATAAATTAGTTTGAATTAGGAAAACAAAGTATTTATGATGCACCTTGGTAAGCTTTGCATAGTTAATGGAATTAATTAAAAAAAAAATATTGTTTTCTTTTCATTAAGAATCACTAGCTAACCTCGGATAAATTTTAAGTAGATAGATCAATACATTCAAATTAAGTCTCTTACTTATGAGTCATCAAAATCGCTTGTAATATTTCCGATTGGTGCAAGAATTAAAGGTTAAAGATTTTACCTGTCCAATGAATGTGTTAGACTCATAGTTATCCTCTTTTGTACTTCAAGAAATATGGAATAATGTTTAGTTAAAAGTTTTCCCTCAATTCGAGAAGATTGTTTCTTAAATTTCAAAATATAGTATACAAGGCTAAAACATTTACCTTCTAGTTACAAAAGAACCTTAAGACTAGAAAAAAGGAGAAGTCACATTTAAATTACAAGTAACTAAAGATAAATTTAATTAGCGTTTAGAAATTAGATGTGAATTTCATAGTTGAATATTCATACAACCTAAAAGGGTATAATTTATTTTGGATGAACTTTTATATTAATTAAGATGTAAGTAAATTACTGAAAAGCAAATAGTTTTAGCAATGGAAATAGAATAAAAATTGTTATCTTTTCACAAGATGTTGTTAAACTCGACCTCCTCTTGCGTAATCTTAATTCTAGTACTCATCTTTTGTGAATGTTTAAGGAAACTTAGCTTGAATGATGAAATATGTTATAAGTGGATTATCACCTTAATATGAGTTTGAGTAATCTGCCCTTTTGATCATTTAGGGAGTTAAAGTGGAGTAAATTATAGAGAAATCATTAGCTCACTTCTAAGAAATTGATGTTGATAGGATTAAGTTAATATAACATTGAGTGGATGCTATAGTTAGTTACTTCGTTATAATATTGTAAAGGAATTGCCATTAGTTCAAAAAATAACTAGAAGTAGTTATTTCAATTATTTACGCTTTGCAATGTCTAATTATGCACGTTCATTTTATAATTGTTTCAAGCATGACGCTAATTAAAAGTTTTCATAGCCTTTTTGTTAGAAAACTAAACAAAGGGAGTTGGAAAACAAAAAATTACCAGCGCTCGGTATTTACGGTGCCTCTGGGTCACGCTTATAGGTAATGCCATCGTGTTGAACTACTGCACTTAACACCTAATAAAGCTGCATCAATGATGTCTGTGGCATCGTCCCTATAAATAATCAGGGAGTAATAAGCGACACTTGGAAGTTAAAATCCAAGGGGAGGGTAATCCCCCTTGGATCGATAATCTAATAAGATAATCCTTAAATGACTTTACATCCGTTGAGTTAAACCATAGTAAACCCCTTTAGGGTTGATTGAGTGAAATACTTTTATAAATTTGATTTAATCTCAAAGAGTTGTTGACGATTTACAATTGGGTCAAGGGTGACGCTTATGATAGGTATTAGGATCTAGTTGTTTTAGGCCACAAGCAATAGGCCATCTTGAGCCTTTGCTTAAGTGCTACCATCGTGGGTAGCAACCGCAGAGAAACTGTCTAGGGCATTGATGCTAGAAAGGGTTGCGTACCCACCAAATGAATTACATTAAACCATAGATTAGAAAATAGAACTACATACTTTACGCCTTGATCCCATGCCGAAACGGGTATGTAGGGAGTCTAGGGACGAAGTTGTCCCTAGTACTGAGGCGTTCGTGGATGGGGTCTAGGTTTTGGTAAGAAGAAGGGTTGCGAAGAATCCTAATTTGAAAGATAAGTGTAAAAGTAATTCAATGCATACTCGGAAGGAACCCCATGTGGATTTGCTTGACTTCCCAAGGATTTAAGCCAAATTTCGAGGCGGAATTCAAGCTTGCATTATGTTATTTTGATTTCTCCTAAGGACGACGACCTCGGTGCGCTCCTATTAGAGGAGTGTAGTACTTAGTGAGAGACTCAGGACCCAAATGGTCCCGATGAGTCTAAGTCTCTGGCCAGAGCACCTCCTATCCCAATTCGATAGATGCCTACCTCGTATGGGTAGATGTCTATCCCGTATTGTATAGATGAAACATTTTGTTCCGTATGGACATATGCCTAACCTGCATGATTAGATGCTCATCTCGGATGGATGAATGCCTAATCCAAATGGATGGATGCCTAATCCAAATGGATGGATGCCTAGAGTATGTGATTGAATCAAACACAAATGAATAAATTAAGAATTGAAAAAAAAAAGAGGTCAAAATTTTGTTGGGTTAAGTATAGCGGGTCATTACATGTGGTATTAGAGCGAAGGTTCAAGTCTAGGCCTTGAGCTCACTTCAACTTATGTAATCTTGAAGAGTATCTTGGAAGTAGTTGGAGATTGTAGAGGTAAATCATTATATATTAAATCAAGAACTAAGTAAGAAATTCAAATTTAAGAAGACCTAGATGGTAAATAAAGTGGAAGAGGAAAGCATACCACCGCTTCAAGGAGTCAAAGGGAAGCTACCAATGATGGAAATAAACTAGGCCAAGGGAATAATGAAACAAGAAGTCGAAACTATAATCAACATATTAAATAAGCAAAGCGATGAGATCAACTCCATGGAACAATCAATGCAGGACCTTAGAGAAAGGAAAAAAAAATGACATCAAGTAAATAGAAGCAGACAATGATTAAGGAAATGAGGGAAAACAATATGTTGGAGCTATCTAAGGATTTAAAGGAAATTACCCAACCTAAGTTTGAAGGAAAGCAATAGGTGAAGGAGATGAAGATTGGTTGAATGGAAAGGAAAAATAATTTGAACCAAAGGACTTTAATGTTCAACTAAGACATTATGGGGTCCCTATCAACTATCAAGGAAGCAACTAGTTGGTGGATTAACACGAAGATATAATCACATGAGATCAATTTGTTGGCTACCACAATTATTAGTTGATGAGAAGGCAGCATAACCTTATAATCTTCGATAAGGGGCTTTGACAATTCAACAATATTGAAATAAGCTCGCCAATTATGTAACTATGTAGTAAAATATGAGGATGGTTAGACCAAGAAATTCATTTTTGGGCTAAATACCAATATAAGATCAGGAATTGATGTGCTGGCAAGAATGAATGAGATACTTAAGGAATATTTAAAACAAGGAAAGGAAGATCCAAGAAATAGCAACAACAAGATGGTATTCTAGCGAAAATCATTCATTCAAGGAGAACAAAAAAACCTTCAACAAGAATCAAAGAATAATTCATCTGAAAGGAGACCATCTCCTAATCAAAATCGAGAGATGGATACAATAATAATAAGGGAAATTATGAAGGAATCAATTTGATGAATAGAATGCTACATGAGATGCAATAGATGCTTTCACAAACTCCTTCTAAGGTTAGTGCATTAGGACGATGCACAATTTAAGGGGGAAAGGATGTCATAACCCTCTTTTCCAACTTGACAAGACTTGATTATTATTATCACTATTTTCATTATTAAATTTAAGAGTAATGTTAGTTAGAATTTATAAATTTAAAAAGGTTGAAATATTTTAAAGGAAAAAAATAATAATAAGTGGTGATACACATGAGGTCATAAACTTAATTAGAAAAAAAATATCCATTAAAATATCAATTGAGCATAGGTCGTAGGAAAAAAGGAGAAGTTTCTAGAAGAGGCTTTTCAAATTCCATTTCTCGCATGTAACCCCCACTTTGTCAATAATTAATTATGCATGAAGTTTATTTTGGAAAAAGGAATCCCTAATCAATTAATTCATTTAGTAGTGGGAAAATGACTCCCTTTCTATATAATGGATTTCAGTTTTCGAAATAAGGGAGGACAATTTTGATGAAAGCATTCTTGAATTTTATTTTTTCATGTTAGAAGTGGTAGGATTTTGTGAGTACTTTGTATGGTAGAAGATAGGATTTTCCAAACGCTTTTGGAGGAGATTTTATCAAGCTACAAGGAGGAGATGGAGAAGACTAGATGAGAGATTTGAAGGCAAATCATTCAACAAGTTCTTCATTCAATCCAGGTTCGATCCTTGTTCACTTGTTATTTTTCTATCAAATGAAAAAAGGAAGGGGATTTTATTATATGCATGATGTTTTTTTTTGTAGGAATTTGTGGGTAGGAGACCCAATCTTCTTCTATTTTGCATGCATGCAATTTCTGTAGTAGATTTTAAGTAGTTTTAGGGAAAAAAATTTCAACCACATACTTATTTATTCTATCAAAAATTAAGTAGTTCTTGCAAATCTATTAACTTTTTTTCCTTCATCGAACTAGACTCATAATAGGAAATAATATGGATTTAAGAAATGAGATTGTGTGTTATCTTTCACTTTAAATTCTTAGAGGAATCCTAAATTTCAAAATCTTAGAATTTTTTTTTTAATAGAATGCATATTAGGATAAAATGAAATGACAAACTTTGTGGAATTGTAATCAGATCTAGAAAGAATTAAAATATATCCTTTTGAATGCATAATTTTTGAGTTGTTCAACTCTCTGTGACAAAAAAATCATCCCCCCCCCCCCAATTATAAATTGTGAGTAATATCTCTCTTGAAAATCTTTATTTCTCAAAATGTATTTTGTATTCTCAAAATGAACCCTCTAAAATCTATCTCTATGTTTCTTTATTTTTTTTCAAAATTTAATTTGTGAGAGTTTCTTCCTTTCTATTTTATTTCTCAAAGTAAAATTTGTCAGGACCTTTCTCTCTGTGGAAATCTTTCGAAAATAAGACAAGATCAGGAAAAAAAAAAAACCCTTTACCTCTCAAAAACATAATCTACAAAATTATGGATTATTCATATCTGGTGATTCGTTCCTGTGTTTAGAATTTCTGGGAAGACAAGATCAGGAAATTTTGTCTCTGTATATAATCAGAAATTATGAGAATCTCTCTCTGTCAAAAAAAAAAAAAAAACCCTTTACCTCTCAAAAACATAATCTACGATTATTCATATTTGGTGATTCGTTCCTGTGTTTAGAATTTCTCGGAAGACAAGATCAGGAAATTTTTTTGTCTATATAAAATCAGAAAAGAAATAAAATAAAAAAGCATGCATATAAATAAAAATAAATAGGCACATATAATCTCTGCATTTTCATTGGTTGAATTTAATATGATTTATCCTTGCATAATTAATAAGGAAACAAAATGTTTGAAATTTATTTTTTATATATATATATAGGCATATTAACATGTATTTCTATTTAGCATGTTGATAAAAAAACAAGAAAAAAAGCAAAAAAAAAAGCAATGAATGCTTTTAGGGGGCTGTTTTATAGGGAAGTCTTTTTCAAAAAAAGAAGTAAACCATAGGTAGGAAGTGGCGGGCCACTTCCCCACTCCCTTCCCTAACTTCCTCCACTATTGTATTAAATTTTATTAAATATTTTTGAGTTGGATATAATAAATTGATTTAGTTTATAAATAAAGATTTGTTAATATAATAATATGTATGTGATTTTTATAAATTAGTTTATAAATAAAGATTGTTAATATAAAATTGATTTATCAATTTATAAATATAGATTATTAATACTTGAAAAAAAAATTGTTTAACATTAATTTTGTTATTAAATAAATTATATTTGGGTGTTAATTATAATTTTATTTAAAATATATTTGTTAGAATTAAGAATTTAGGATTTATATCATTAGACTTAATTTATATTTAATAGTTGTAAGAGCTTCATCCTATTTAAATTAATTTGTATATTTGGCAATTAAAATTTATTTGGGAATTAAATTGTAAATTTTGGACCTTTCCTTCAATAAATTTCTTAGAATTTATTATCTCCCTAATGCGGGATAAGACAACCTTTTGGATATCAAAAGAGTAATTTTGCAAGAGGCAAATGACTAACTAATACTTGTGGGAGTTAGATGGATAAACAACATTAAGAGGCTCACTTTACCTTAATATAGTGGTTAAACCTTCTTATTGAATAAATTAGTTTGAATTAGGAAAACAAAGTATTTATCATGCACCTTGGTAAGCTTTGCATAGTTAATGGAATTATTAAAAAAAAAAATATTGTTTTCTCTTCATTAAGAATCACTAGCTAACCTCAGATAAATTTTTAGTAGATAGATCAATACATTCAAATTAAGTCTCTTACTTATGAGTCATCAAAATCGCTTGTAATATTTCCGATTGGTGCAAGAATTAAAGGTTAAAGATTATACCTGTCCAATGAATGTGTTAGACTCATAGTTATCCTCTTTTGTACTTCAAGAAATATGGAATAATGCTTAGTTAAAAGTTTTTCCTCAATTCGAGAAGATTGTTTCTTAAATTTCAAAATATAGCATACAAGGCTAAAACATTTACCTTCTAGTTACAAAAGAACCTCAAGACTAGAAAAAGGGAGAAGTCACATTTAAATTACAAGTAACTAAAGATAAATTTAATTAGCGTTTAGAAATTAGATGTGAATTTCATAGTTGAATATTCATACAACCTAAAAGGGTATAATTTATTTTGGATGAACTTTTATATTAATTAAGATGTAAGTAAATTATTGAAAAGCAAATAGTTTTAGCAATGGAAATAGAATAAAAATTGTCATCTTTTCACAAGATGTTGTTAAACTCGACCTCGTCTTGCGTAATCTTAATTCTAGTACTCATCTTTTGTGAATGTTTAAGGAAACTTAGCTTTAATGATGAAATAAGTTATAAGTGGATTATCACCTTAATATGAGTTTGAGTAATCTGCCCTTTTCATCACTTAGGGAGTTAAATTGGAGTAAATTATAGAGAAATCATTAGCTCACTTCTAAGAAATTTATGTTGATAGGATTAAGTTAATATAACATTGAGTGGATGCTATAGTTAGTTACTTCGTTATAATATTGTAAAGGAATTGCCATTAGTTCAAAAAATAACTAGTAGTTATTTCAATTATTTACGCTTTGCAATGTCTAATTATGCACGTTCATTTTATAATTGTTTCAAGCATGATGCTAATTAAAAGTTTTCATAGCCTTTTTGTTAGAAAACTAAACAAAGGGAGTTGGAAAACAAAAAACTTACCAGTGTTCAGTATTTACGGTGCCTCTGGGTCACGCTTATGGGTAATGCCGTCGTGTTGAACTACTGCACTTAACGCCTAATAAAGCTGCATCAATGATGTCTGTGGCATCGTCCCTATAAATCGTCGGGGAGTAATAAGGGACACTTGGAAGTTAAAATCCAAGGGGAGGGTAATCCCCCTTGGATTGATAATCTAATAAGATAATCCTTAAATGATTTTACATCCGTTGAGTTAAACCATAGTAAACCCCTTTAGGGTTGATTGAGTGAAATAATTTTTATAAATTTGATTTAATCTCGAAGAGTTGTTGACGATTTACAATTGGGTCAAGGGTGAAGCTTATGATAGGTATTAGGATCTAGTTGTTTTAGGCCACAAGCAATAGGCCATCTTGAGCCTTTGCTTAAGTGCTACCATCGTGGGTAGCAACCGCAGAGAAACTGTCTGGGGCATTGACCCTAGAAAGGGTTGCGTACCCACCAAACGGTTTACATTAAACCATAGATTAGAAAATAGAACTACATACTTTACGCCTTGATCCCATGCCAAAACGGGTATGTAGGCAGTCTAGGGACGGAGTTGTCCCTAGTACTTAGGCGTCAGTGGATGGGGTCTAGGTTTTGGTAAGAAGAAGGATTGCGAAGAATCCTAATTTGAAAGATAAGTGTAAAAGTAATTCAATGCATACTCGGAAGGAACCCCGTATGGATTCGCTTGACTTCCCGAGGCTTTAAGCCAAATTCCGAGGCGGAATTCAAGCTTGCATTATGTTATTTTGATTTCTCCTAAGGACGGCGACCTCGGTGTGCTCCTATTAGAGGAGTGTAGTACTTAGTGAGAGACTCAGGACCCAAATGGTCCCGATGAGTCTAAGTCTCTGGCCAGAGCACCTCCTATCCCAATTGGATAGATGCCTACCTCGTATGGGTAGATGTCTATCCCGTATTGTATAGATGAAACATTTTGTTTCGTATGGATAGATGCCTAACCTGCATGATTAGATGCTCATCCTGGATGGATGAATACCTAATTCAAATGGATGGATGCCTAGAGTATGCGATTGAATCAAACACAAATGATTAAATTAAGAATTAAAAAAAAAAAAAAAGAGGTCAAAATTTTGTTGGGTTAAGTATAGTGGGTCATTACATGTGGTATTAGAGCGAAGGTTCAAGTCTAGGCCTTGAGCTCACTTCAACTTATGTAATCTTGAAGAGTATCTTGGAAGTAGTTGGAGATTGTAGAGGTAAATCATTATATATTAAATCAAGAACTAAGTAAGAAATTCAAATTTAAGAAGACCTAGATGGTAAATAAAGTGGAAGAGGAAAGCATACCACCGCTTCAAGGAGTCAAAGGGAAGCTACCAATGATGGAAATAAACTAGGCCAAGGGAATAATGAAACAAGAAGTCAAAACTATAATCAACATATTAACTAAGCAAAGCGATGAGATCAACTCCATGGAACAATCAATGCAGGACCTTAGAGAAAGGAAAAAAAAAATGACATCAAGTAAATAGAAGCAAGCAACGATTGAGGAAATGAGGGAAAACAATATGTTGGAGCTATCTAAGGATTTAAAGGAAATTACCCAACCTAAGTTTGAAGGAAAGCAATAGGTGAAGGAGATGAAGATTGGTTGAATGGAAAGGAAAAATAATTTGAACCAAAGGACTTTAATGATTTTATAATTGTTTCAAGCATGATGCTAATTAAAAGTTTTCATAGCCTTTTTGTTAGAGAACTAAACAAAGGGAGTTGGAAAACAAAAACCTACCAGCGTTCGGTATTTACAGTGCCTCTGGGTCACACTTACGGGTAATGTCGTCGTGTTGAGCTACTGCACTTAACGCCTAATAAATCTACATCAACGACGTCTGTGGCATCGTCCCTATAAATCATCGGGGAGTTATAAGGGACACTTGGAAGTTAAAATCCAAGGGGAGGGTAATCCCCCTTGGATCGATAATCTAATAAGATAATCCTTAAATGATTTTACATCCGCTGAGTTAAACCATAGTAAACCCCTTTAGGATTGATTGAGTGAAATACTTTTATAAATTTGATTTAATCTCAAAGAGTTGTTGATGATTTACAATTGGGTCAAGGGTGACGCTTATGATAGGTATTAGGATCTAGTTTTAGGCCACAAGCAATAGGCCATCTTGAGCCTTTGCTTAAGTGCTACCATCGTGGGTAGTAACTACAGAGAAATTGTCTGGGGCATTGACCCTAGAAAGGGTTCCGTACCCACCAAACGGTTTACATTAAACCATAGATTAGAAAATAGAACTACATACTTTACGCCTTGATCCCGTGCCGAAATGGGTATGTAGGCAGTCTAGGGACGAAGTTGTCCCTAGTACTCAGGCGTTTGTGGATGGGGTCTAGGTTTTGGTAAGAAGAAGGATTGCGAAGAATCCTAATTTGAAAGATAAGTGTAAAAGTAATTCAATGCATACTCGGAAGGAACCCCGTATGGATTTGCTTGACTTCCCGAGGCTTTAAGCCAAATTTTGAGGCGTAATTCAAGCTTGCATTATGTTATTTTGATTTCTCCTAAGGACGGCGACCTTGGTGCGCTCCTATTAGAAGAGTGTAGTACTTAGTGAGAGACTCAAGACCTTAATGGTCCCAATGAGTCTAAGTCTTTGGCCAGAGCACGTCCTATCCCAATTGTATAGATGCCTACCCCGTATGGGTAGATGTCTATCCCGTATTGGATAGATGAAACCTTTTGTTCTGTATGGACAGATGCCTAACCCGCATGGTTAGATGCTCATCCCGGATGGATGAATGCCTAATCCAAATTGATGGATGCCCAGAGTATGCGATTGAATCAAACACAAATGATTAAATTAAGAATTAAAAAAAAAAAAAAGAGGTCAAAATTTTGTTGGGTTAAGTATAGTGGATCATTACACATTTTCTAAATCTGAAGGTTTGCACCATGCTTTTCTACTTTTCTCTATCATTTTCCATTAATGTCTTTGCTATTTCCTTCACCAAACGGGTATGAAGATTAAATATCCTTGCAGGATCAGTTCACTCGCTTTGCCAGCTTCCCTTCCTCGTGCTGCAATCCTCTGGCATCCTTTGTGACTTGCGGGTTCTTCATAAAAGCCGACCTGCTTGCAGCTTTGTTACGTCGATGCACACTCCATCGACCTATGCAATACCTCCACCTGACATCCAACTTTCATGCTAGTCAACATCCACCTCTGCTTTTATTCCTATGTTGGTTTGACACTCTTTGTCAACCAAGGTCAAGGTAGACTACCGATTTAGTTCATCATACCGGTATGACCATCAAACATCCTCTCTATTCTGCTTCATCGGTTGTTGTGCCTTCATAACAAACAAACAACCTACATCCCAGTTTATGCCTTACCAGTAAGCCTGCTTTACCGATAGATGACACAAGTCATGTGTACTGGTAGCCTTCCTTTTGTTTTGTTCTTCTTATACTGGTCACCACATCTTACTTACCAGTGACTTTGCCAGACCAGTTTGATATCAATGACAACTTAATACCAATAATTGCCAACACACACACACACACACACATATATATAAAAACACACACATATATTGTAACGTCCTAAATTGTACTTGCTTACAATTTTGTCCTCACCTAGGCCTCACTTTGGTGTTCCGATTTTCAAGGTCTCTTTGCAATGCTGATTTTGCTCACACCACTTACCTTTTCTACATTCTCATCAATTTCCCAGTTTTACCTTATTTTTGGATTCTTGATTTCTAGGACCAGGATGTAGCATGCCCTTGTCCCAAATCAGGACCAAGGTGTACCACACTTTGGGCCTCTTAATTGGGCCCCAAATTATACCATTCTAGTTGTCATCATTGATGAGCAGGAATTTGGATCTTGTGTCAGGCTGTTGTGAAAATTCAATTTGATTTTTTGATGACTAAGTATAAAAGAAGGTCTACCCCTCTCATTCTAAACCTAAAGAATTAAAATAAAGATCCATACTCTAGCAAATTCAAGTGACCAACCAATCAGTCTTTCATCAAGCATCAGAGTAGAAGTGAAGTCAAGTTCAAGCATTTAAGATGGCATTCATGATCAATATTTTATGAAGAGAACCTACATGAAACCTTAAAAACTTTGTGTGAAGACAAACAAAACTTCATTAAAGTAAACATTGTGGTTTCAAGCATCACATTTCAAAATCAATATTTCCCTCAAAAGGAAAGTACATTATTGTAGTATTTCATTACTTTTATCAATTCAATTTTATGTTTAATTCTAAAAGCGGGGTTTGTCCTAAGGCGAACCACTTTTCCCAACACATTTCCCTTTCCTTCTCTGTGCAGAAAACATGTGTGGAATTGTACTCAGGAAATCCGACAAAGTCAATAATGATGAACAAGTTTAGCTTTTGATGAAGAAAAATTAGGAGGACCAAGACACCAGATTTGTGCTACCTGGTTTCAAAAAATTAGGCCAAACTTTTGGGAACAGGTCCGACACATCTTCTCTTGCCCAAATACAAGTTTGTGACTTAGTGGGATATTTGTAGCTTACTGTTTATGTCAAATTGCTTCAATAATTCATTGTTTTGCCCTAATTTCATAATTAAATTACAATTCAACTTAGAAAGAGGATAAGTCAAATAAAATAGTTTAATTCAATCAAAATCTTTTTCTCTTTCCCATAAGGATTGAGCGTAGATCTATTGGGTTCAACCCTCTTTCAATGTAAGTGGGTTAATTAGGTTAGTTAGTGGTTTTATTATCTTAAATCCCAATTCTTAATTTTCCATACATTACATTTTGGTGAACCCAACATCTTGCAAGCCTAATTTTGATTTATTGTCTCAGATATGATTTTGTATGCATTTTAAAATTAAAATTTGCACTTACAATTGTTATTTTTCAAGTAAATTTCAGAAATTTAGATGTTAAATTACAAAAACCCTAATTTATTGTTCTAAAATTAACTTGTGGGTTGCATAATTTTCCAAGTCTATTTTCAGATCTAATTATTATGACATGTTATATTATGATCTAAAGGCATTTATTGTTCAAAATTACAATTCAAATTGCTCAATTAATTGGTTAATCAATCATTGTTACAATAAATTGTATTGCTTAATCATAGTTTTCAATTTTTGTATTCAAATTTCCCTCCTTTGTGCATGAGTTTTGTTAGCATTAGTCCTACATACAATATTACAGTGAGAAGACGTTATAGAATTAGGGCTTCCCAAGGTTTAATCACTAAGGGTATGGAGCCTCAATTGGATCACTTATACCATGAGAATGTTGGTGCTTCCTTTAATCCAACAAATGACAACATTTATCCCCATTCTCCTCACAATTCTCATGATGTGGATGAATCACTAACTAGGGTTACTATTGACCAATTGGAGAAGATTGGAAATGAATTTAAGAATCTTTAACGTTGGATGAGTCAACAATACTTGATAGCGAGGCAATCCCTTTGATTGAAGGATTATAGAGTATGGTACAAAGTGATAAAATTGGCATTGATTTGTTGCATGGCCTTAATCATATTGTTGACACTAATATCATTCCAATCAAAAGTTGTGCCAAAGTCCTTAGTTACTCTCAACCCACTAGTCAAGTCAATCATTCCATTCCTATGCCTACATCCTTGCCTAGTATTCCTACATTTACATATTCTATCATGTCTACTTCCATAAAATTTGTTAATCCTACCCATGTTAGTCGTGGGGGAAATCCCATTAATCAATATTCTTACATACCTCCTTCCACGAGTCTTCCATTTGTATCCCAATCATCTCCCATACCAACATACCATAGTGTCCCACCTCCTTATTATCATCCTCCACCTACATATATAATAATATTACTCCTTCACAATCTAACATGTCCAATTTTAATTCATCCACCAAAGTAACCATCAATAATCTGGCCCAAACAGTTACGCCTCTACAACAACAATTAGCTTCCATTACTCAATCCAAGTTTAACGTGCCCACATTTGATGTAGCAAGTCCATTATCTGATCATATTGTTTGTATGGTTCGACCATAATATATGGAAGTCCCTTAGTTGGAGTTGTATAATGGAAAAGGTAGCCCCTTGATTCATATGAAGACATTTCAAACTTTTTTTGTAGTGATTTTGCTCATGACCAAAGAATTATAGCTGAATTATTTACTTGAACCTTTAGAGATAAATATTTGCAATGGTATTGTTATTTGTCTCCTTATTCTATTACATCATTTCAACAATTGGCTAATGATTTCATTCAACAATTTTGAAATAATATTGGTCCTAAAATTACTTTTGATTGATTTGATTCATTGTAAGCAAGGAGTTAAAGAAAAAGTGACTGATTTCATTGGTAGATATAAACATTTGCATTCTCAAATTTCTTATCAAGTGGATGCTTATGACGTTAAAAGAATTTTTATTGCTAATTTACAAAAAGAAATTAGAGATAAACTTCTATTTTCTAAATTTATTTCCTTCACACAATTGTGTGCAATGCTTCATAATTATCAACTTCAAGTGAGTCAATTTGAATCATCTTCTTGAGTGACTTTGATTGATAAGAATTATGAGGGTGCTCAACAATCCTTTCTGATGTTTAAATCAAACAAAGGTTACATCAAGATAAATTACAAAATCAACACTCAAGTGGTAGCCATGACATCAGGTGTGGCTCCTTTATCCAAATACTTTAGAAAATAATTCACTACTCTTTCTGAGTCTTTGCATAATATAATGTCGAGGTTGATAAATGCTAATGTGTTGAAACTTCCTCCCATCAAGCTAATTGATACTTATAAACCATTGCCATCCTATCATGATCCCAAAGCCTTTTGTCTATATTACCGTCAACCTAGTCATGATACTAAAAAATGTTATACATTGAGGAGTAAGATTCAAGATTTCATTGATAATAATACCATATTTGTAGCTAGTGTGAATGAAAAAAAGAAGAAGTTTGTAGCTCCTCCTAATAAAAAACCTCCAAATCGTCACTAATCCTTTAGCTTCTCACTCTACTAATGTTGTTGAGTCTAATTCTCTTGCCTTTTCTCCCAATTACCTTGGTATATAATCTAATAATGTTGTGAATCTTGTGGATAAAGCTATACCTCATGAAGATCTATGCATTACTTTTGATACTAATGAAACTATTGTTGCACCTGATGGACCATTGTATATAATTATGAAGATTAAAGACAAACTCTCACAAGGAGTGCTCATTGATCCAGTGTGTATGTTGAATATGATTACTGAAAAATATCTTTATACTTTATAATTGCATTGTTACATATGATAAATTTGATGTTATGGTCAAGGTGTATGGTGGTTTCTCTTGCCCTACTATCGGTTCTATTACTCTCCCCGTTGAGGTTGGTACAAAGTGCTTAGATGTGACTTTTGCTATTATTCTTACATTAGATCAATTTTGTGTGAAGTTGAGACATCCTTGGCTCTCTTCCATGAAAGATATTCCTTTACAATTCATAAATGTTTAAAATTCCCTCATAATGGCACTATAATAACAATTAATCATTGCCTTTACCAACCCACAATGAAGCCTGATAATTTCACCCTTTTATTACTTTTGGCCTCAACAACTTAAACCTCTTAATCATTTAAGTGACATCGTTTTCTTATCTTATCAAAAGTGAAAAAATGAGATGATTGTGTCCTTGAGTAAGCCTCGAGATCCTATGTCTATAGATATTCCTCCTCTTAATGGACCTGGTATTCTTCCTACTCCTATTCCTCCTATATATGCCTCAGTCCCACCTCCTACATCTTACAAAGGAAAGTGCTTGACACCTTCTATGTCTCAACCTTTTAGGGCTTCTCCCATTCCTCCTTCAAAGGAAGAAGTCTTGAATAATACTAAAAGGAACTATTGTGTGAGAGAACACCGATGAAGACATCGTGCTAAGGCTTGTGAAGTTTCTTCTCAAACCATTTTCTCCCCAAAGACACCAAATGTTGACTTGATCCTATTTGTCTAGCCTTTTCCTAACCCTAGGGAGTAATTTCAACCTAAATCACCAAGATTAAAAATTCTTAAGAAAAATGATGGTTAATGTTCTTGTCACATTAAAGATCCTATTTTTATTGATCTAGATGATTATATAGATGATGATGTTGTTCATGCTAACAATGTTGATTCTAATGATTTTGATGATATGTATGAGCTTATTGATGTTAACCATAACTTATCTTCACATTTTTTGAAAGTAATAACCCTAGCTCCCAGTGACAAACAAAGTGACTCATCATTGGAGCATGGTCCTTGTTTGGAACTTGTCATAGCTCGATCTGTCTTGCTTGAAGTGGCTCCTCTTTCATCTTGTCCACCTTCCCTAAATGATGTTCAACAAGATTGGGGGTCAAATAATTTTCTTGATTAGCTTCATTCGTGTCTTTTATCCTCTCTTGTGTGTGTTTGTTAGTACTGTGCTTCCCTTATGATGTGTTTTTTGTGTTATGTTAGGTTCTGTTTGGATGACCCTTGTTAATTTGTTGGTACAAGGTAATAAAGAGGCCAAATTTGTTGCAACATTCTTCTATTTGTATCTCAATTCTTCTATATATTGTCCCTTGTGTTGTTTGCTTGGGGATGATGCAAAGTATTGAGATCTCTTTTGGTCTTCCACGTTGACTCAAAAAGACACATGTTCTCTTCTTCCATTGTGCTTGTAGTTTCACTATCTTTGGGGGATGAGGTCAATTCAATATAAATATTCTTGATATATATTATTTATCATAAGAGCATACTAACCTTAGAGTTAGTGGATCCCTTACGTACTTTTTCATATATATTTTATGACCACTATCCTTTGAATTGTCATTTCTTGGGGGCATTTCATTGTGGTAATTTGCTTGTGTTTTGGATCCATGCTACCTTAAAGGAATTTCTCCCAATAAGGTGTATGTAATCACTTTAACATGGGGGCGTACACTCCGTTTAATGTTACACTTTTTGCACACACCATGACATGTTTTCATACTCAATTTACTTTGCAAATTGAGCTTTTTGCTTTGTGATTTGGTATTTTTATTTTTTACTAGGCTAGTGCAATCATCCTCTCTCTCCTTTTCCTTTCTTATGTTGTCTATTTTATCTCGATATTAGAGTAGTGAGATCCTAAAGTCCCTTGGGGCTCAATGTGTCTTGTCTCTTTGATACCTTGATAGAAGTCTTTCAATGCAATTTCATAGTTTACTGTGAGTATGCTTAGTCTCATACTCACGCTAAAGTGGGGGCTAAATGTAGCATCCTTAATTGTACTTGCCTACAATTTTATCCTCACATAGGCCTCACTTTGGCATTATGATTTCCAAGGTCTAATTGCAATGCTGATTCTGCTCACAAAACTTACCTATTATGTATTCTCATCAATTTCCCAATTGTAACCCATTTTTTGGAATCTTGATTTCTAGGACCAGGATGTACCACACCCTGGTCCCAAATCAAGATTGAGGCGTACCGCATCTTGGGCCTCTTATAATTTTGCCCCAAATTACACCCTCCTAATGATCATCATTGATGAGCGAGAGTTTGGATCCCGTGTTGGCTTGTTGTGAAAATTCAATTTGATTTTCAAGAGTTGATTATAAAAGGAGGTCTACCCCTCTCATTTTAAACCTAATAACTTGAAAACAAGATCTACACTCTAGAAAAATTAAGTAAGCAAGCAATTAGTCATTCATCAAGCATTGCAACAAAGTGA